>NC_053028.1:506112507-506333378 GCF_003073215.2 Triticum urartu | reverse complement strand
TCTTTACTCGTTCTGTAATACATCATCCTGTAACTAACTCATTAGTTACAATGCTTGCAAGGCTTATAGTGATGTGCATTACCGAGTGGGCCCAGAGATACCTCTCCGACGATCGGAGTGAGATATCCTAATCTCGAAATACACCAACTCAATAAGTACCTTCGGAGACACCTGTAGAGCTCCTTTATAATCACCCAGTTACGTTGTGACGTTTGGTAGCACACAAAGTGTTCCTCTGGTAAACGGGAGTTGCATAATCTCATAGTCATAGGAACATGTATAAGTCATGAAGAAAGCAATAGCAACATACTAAACGATCAAGTGCTAAGCTAACGGAATGGGTCAAGTCAATCACATCATTCTCCTGATGATGTGATCCCATTAATCAAATGACAACTCATGTATATGGTTAGGAAACTTAACCATCTTTGGTTAATGAGCTAGTCAAGTAGAGGCATACTAGTGACACTATGTTTGTCTATGTATTCACACATGTATTATGTTCCGGTTAATACAATTCTAGCATGAATAATAAACATTTATCATGAAATAAGGAAATAAATAATAACTTTATTATTGCCTCTAGGGCATATTTCCTCCAGTATCCCACTTGCACTAGAGTCAATAATCTAGTTCACATTGCCATGTGATTTAACACCAATAGTTCACATCACCATGTGATTAACACCCATAGTTCACATCGTCATGTGACCAACACCCAAAGGGTTTACTAGAGTCAATAATCTAGTTCACATCGCTATGTGATTAACACCCAAAGAGTACTAAGGTGTGATCATGTTTTTCTTGTGAGAGAAGTTTAGTCTACGGGTCTGCCACATTCAGATCCGTATGTATTTTGCAAATTTCTATGTCAACAATGCTCTGCACGGAGCTACTCTAGCTAATTGCTCCCACTTTCAAAATGTATCTAGATTGAGACTTAGAGTCATCTGGATCAGTGTCAAAATTTGCATCAACGTAACCCTTTACGACGAACCTTTTGTCACCTCCATAATCGAGAAACTTATCCTTATTCCACTAAGGATAATTTTGACCATTGTCGAGTGAGCTACTCCTAGTTCACTATTGTACTCCCTTGCTAAATTCAGTGTAGGGTATACAATAGATCTAGTACATAGCATGGCATACTTTATAGAAACTATGGTTGAGGCATAGGGAATGACTTTCATTCTCTTTCTATCTTTTGCCATGGTCGGGCTTTGAGTCTTACTCAATTTCACACCTTGTAACACAGGTAAGAACTCTTTCTTTGACTGTTCCATTTTGAACTACTTCAAAATCTTGTCAAGGTATGTACTCATTGAAAAAACTTATCAAGTGTCTTGATCTATCTCTATAGATCTTGATGCTCAATATGTAAGTAGCTTCACCGAGGTCTTTATTTGAAAAACTCCTTTCAAATACTCCTTTATGCTTTCCAGAAAATTCTACATTATTTCCGATCAACAATATGTCATTCACATATATTTATCAGAAATGTTGTAGTGCTCCCACTCACTTTCTTGTAAATACAGGCTTCACCACAAGTCTGTATAAAACTATATGCTGTGATCAACTCTTCAAAGCGTATATTCCAACTCTGAGATGCTTGCACCAGTCCATAGATGGATCGCTGGAGCTTGCACATTTTGTTAGCACCTTTAGGATCGACAAAATCTTCTGGTTGCATCATATACAACTCTTCTTTAAGAAATCCATTAAGGAATGTAGTTTTGACATCCATTTGCCAGATTTCATAAAATGTGGCAATTTGCTAACATGATTCGGACAGACTAAGCATCGCTACGAGTGAGAAAATCTCATCGTAGTCAACACCTTGAACTTTGTCAAAACCTTTTTCGACAAGTCTAGCTTTGTAGATAGTAACACTACTATCAGCATATGTCTTCCTCTTGAAGATCCATTTATTTTCTATGGCTTGCTGATCATCGGGCAAGTCAACCAAAGTCCACACTTTGTTCTCATACATGGATCCCATCTCAGATTTCATGGCCTCAAGCCATTTCACGGAATCTGGGCTCATCATCGCTTCCTCATAGTTCGTAGGTTCGTCATGGTCAATTAATATGACCTCCAGAACAGGATTACTGTACCACTCTCGTGCGGATCTCACTCTGGCTCACCTACGAGGTTCGGTAGTAACTTGATCTGAAGTTACATGATCATCATCATTAGCTTCCTCACTAATTGGTGTAGGAGTTACAGAAATAGATTTTTGTGATGAACTACTTTCCAATAAGGGAGCAGGTACAGTTACCTCATCAAGTTCTACTTTCCTCCCACTCACTTCTTTCGAGAGAAACTCCTTCTCTAGAAAGGATCCATTCTCAGCAACAAATATCTTGCCTTCGGATCTGTGATAGAAGGTGTACCCAACAGTTACTTTGGGGTATCCTATGAAGACGCACTTCTCCAACTTGGGTTTGAGCTTATCAAGATGAAACTTTTTCACATAAGCATCGCAACCCCAAACTTTAAGAAATGACAGCTTAGGTTTTCTTGCTAAACCACAATTCATACGGTGTCATCTCAACAGATTTAGATGGTGCCCTTTTTAATGTGGATGCAGCTGTCTCTAATGCATAACCCCAAAACGATAGTGGTAAATCGATAAGAGACATCATAGATTGCACTATATCAAATAAAGTACGGTTATGACGTTCGAACACACCATTACGCTGTGGTGTTCCAGGTGGCATGAGTTTGTGAAACTAATCCACATTGTTTTAATTGAAGACCAAACTCGTAACTCAAATATTTGCCTCTGCGATCTGATCATAGAAACTTTGTTTTCTTGTTACGATGGTTTTTCACTTCTCTCGGAAATTCTTTGAACTTTTCCAAATGTTTCAGACTTATGTGTCATCAAGTAGATATACACATATCTGCTCAAATCATCTGTGAAGGTCAAAAAACAATGATACCCGCCGTGAGTCTCAACACTCATTGGACCGCATACATCGGTATGTATTATCTCCAGTAAGTCAGTGGCTCGCTCCATTGTTTCAGAGAACGGAGTTTTAGTCATCTTACCCATGAGGCATGGTTCGCAAGCATCAAAATGATTCATAATCAAGTGATTCCAAAAGCCCATCAGCATGGAGTTTCTTCATGCGCTTTACACCAATATGACCTAAACGGCAGTGCCACAAATAAGTTGCACTATCATTATTAACTTTGCATCTTTTGGCTTCAATATTATGAATATGTGTATCACTACGATCGAGATCCAACGAACCATTTTTATTGGGTGTATGACCATAGAAGGTTTTATTCATGTAAACAGAACAACAATTATTCTCTAACTTAAATGAATAATTGTATTGCAATAAACATGGTCAAATCATATTCATGCTCAACGCAAACACCAAATAACATTTATTTAGGTTTAACACTAATCCCGAAAGTATAGGGAGTGTGCGATGATGATCATATCAATCTTGGAACCACTTCCAACACACATCGTCACTTCACCCTTAACTAGTCTCTGTTCATTCGGCAACTCCCGTTTCGAGTTACTACTCTTAGCAACTGAACCAGTATCAAATACCGAGGGGTTGCTATAAACACTAGTAAAGTACACATCAATAACATGTATATCAAATATAGCATTGTTCACTTTGCCATCCTTCTTATCCGCCAAGTACTTAGGGCAGTTCCGCTTCCAGTGACCAGTCCCTTTGCAGTAGAAGCACTTAGTCTCAGGCTTAGTTCCAAACTTGGGCTTCTTCACTTGAGCAGCAACTTGCTTGTTGTTCTTCTTGAAGTTCCCTTTCTTTCCCTTTGACATGTTCTTGAAACTAGTGGTCTTTTTAATCATCAACACTTGGTGCGCTTTCTTGATTTCTACCTTCATCGATTTCATCATCATGAAAAGCTCGGGAATCATTTTCATCATCCCTTGCATACTATAGTTCATCACGAAGTTCTACTAACTTGGTGATGGTGACTAGAGAATTCTGTCAATCACTATTTTATCTGGAAGATTAACTCCCACTTGATTCAAGCGATTGTAGTACCCAGACAATCTGAGCACATGCTCACTGCTTGAGCTATTCTCCTCCATCTTTTAGCTATAGAACTTGTTGGAGACTTCATATCTCTCAACTCGAGTATTTTCTTGAAATATTAACTTCAACTCCTGGAACATCTCACATGATCCATGTGAAGGAAATATGCCCTAGAGCCAATAATAAAGTTATTATTTATTTCCTTATATCATGATAAATGTTTATTATTCATGCTAGAATTGTATTAACCGGAAACATAATACATGTGTGAATACATAGACAAACAGAGTGTCACTAGTATGCCTCTACTTGACTAGCTCATTGATCAAAGATGGTTATGTTTCCTAACCATAGACATGAGTTGTCATTTGATTAACGGGATCACATCATTAGGAGAATGATGTGATTGACTTGACACATTCCGTTAGCTTAGCACTTGATCGTTTAGTTTGTTGCTATTACTTTCTTCATAACTTATACATGTTCCTATGACTATGAGATTATGCAACTCCCATTTACCGGAGGAACACTTTGTGTGCTACCAAACTTCACAACGTAACTGGGTGATTATAAAGGTGCTCTACAGGTGTCTCCAAAGGTACATGTTGGGTTGGCGTATTTCGAGATTAGGATTTGTCACTCCGATTGTCGGAGAGGTATCTCTGGGCCCTCTCGGTAATGCACATCACTCAAGCCTGGCAAGCATTGCAATTAATAAGTTAGTTGTGGGATGATGTATTACGAAACGAGTAAAGAGACTTTCCGGTAACGATATTGAACTAGGTATTGAGATACCGACGATCGAATCTCGGGCAAGTAACATACCGATGACAAAGGGAACAATGTATGTTGTTATGCGGTCTGACCGATAAAGATCTTCGTAGAATATGTAGGAGCCAATATGAGCATCCAGGTTCCACTATTGGTTATTGACCGGAGACGTGTCTCGGTCATGTCAACATAGTTCTCGAACCCGTAGGGTCCGCACGCTTAAAGTTCGGTGACGATCGTAATTAGGGTTCTTGTGTTTTGATGTACCGAAGGTTTTTCGGAGTCCCGGATGTGATCACGGACATGACGAGGAGTCTCGAAATGGTCGAGACATAAAGATTGATATATTGGAAGCCTATATTTGGATATGGAAACGTTTCGAGTGAAATCGGGATTTTACCGGAGTACCGGGGGGTTACCGGAACCCCCCTCCCAGGGGGGGTTATTCGGCCTACATGGGCCATAAGGGAGAAGAGGAGGGCCGGCCAGGGCAGGCCGCGCGCCCCCTCCCCCTAGTCCGAATAGGACAAGGAAGGGGGGGCGCCCCCCTTTCCTCTTTCTCCCTTCCTCCTTCCTTTTCCAACAAGGCAAGAGGGGGGGAGTCCTACTCCCGGTTGGAGTAGGACTCCTCCAGGCGCACCCCTAGAGCCGGCCGCACCTCCCCCTCTCCCTCCTTTATATACTGAGGCAAGGGGGCACCCCATGAAACATAAGTTGATCCTCGTGATCGTTCCTTAGCCGTGTGCGGTGCCCCCTTCCACCATATTCCACCTCGGTCATATCGCAGCGGTGCTTAGGCAAAGCCCTGCGTCGGTAGAACATCATCACTGTCATCACGATGTCGTGCTGACAAAACTATCCCTCAATGTTTTGCTGGATCGGAGCTCGAGGGACGTCACCGAGTTCAACGTGTGCAGAACTCGGAGGTGACGTACGTTCGGTACTTGGATCGGTCGGATCGAGAAGACGTACGACTACTTCCTCTACATTGTGTCAACACTTCTGTTGCCGGTCTACGAGGTATGTAGACAACACTCTCCCCTCTCGTTGCTATGCATCACCATGATCTTGCGTGTGCGTAGGAAAATTTTGAAATTACTAAGTTCCCCAACCGTGGCATCCGAGCCTAGGTTATATGCGTTGATGTTGTGCATGAGTAGAACACAAGTGAGTTGTTGGCGATATAAGTCATACTGCTTACCAGCATGTCATACTTTGGTTCGGCGGTATTGTTGGATGAAGTGGCCCAGACCGACATTACGCGTATGTTTACGCGAGACTGGTTCTACCGACGTGCTTTACACACAGGTGGCTGGCGGGTGTCAGTTTCTCCAACTTTAGTTGAACCAAGTGTGGCTACGCCCGGTCCTTGCGAAGGTTAAAACAGCACCAACTTGACAAACTATCATTGTGGTTTTGATGCGTAGGTAAGAATGGTTCTTGCTAAGCCCGTAGTAGCCACGTAAAACTTGCAACAACAAATTAGAGGACGTCTAACTTGTTCTTGCAGGGCATGTTGTGATGTGATATGGTCAAGACATGATGCTAAATTTTATTGTATGAGATGATCATGTTTTGTAACCGAGTTATCGGCAACTGGCAGGAGTCATATAGTTGTCGCTTTATTGTATGCAATGCAATTGCGCTGTAATGCTTTACTTTATCACTAAGCGGTAGCGATAGTCGTGGAAGCATAAGATTGGCGAGACGACAACGATGCTACGATGGTGATCAAGGTGTCGCGCCGGTGACGATGGTGATCATGACGGTGCTTCGGAGATGCAGATCACAAGCACAAGATGATGATGGCCATATCATATCACTTATATTGATTGCATGTGATGTTTATCTTTTATGCATCTTATCTTGCTTTGATTGACGGTAGCATTATAATATGATCCCTCACTAAATTATCAAAGTATAAGTGTTCTCCCTGAGTATGCACCGTTGCAAAAGTTCTTCGTGCTGAGACACCACGTGATGATCGGGTGTGATAGGCTCTACGTTCAAATACAACGGGTGCAAAACAGTTGCACACACGGAATACTCAGGTTTAACTTGACGAGCCTAGCATATAACAGATATGGCCTCGAAACACGGAGACCGAAAGGTCGAGCGTGAATCATATAGTAGATATGATCAACATATTGATGTTCACCATTGATACTACTCCATCTCACGTGATGATCGGACATGGTTTAGTTGATTTGGATCATGTGATCACTTAGAGGATTAGAGGGATATCTTTCTAAGTGGGAGTTCTTAAGTAATATGATTAATTGAACTTAAATTTAGCATGAACTTAGTACCTGATAGTATCTTGCTTGTCTATGTTTGATTGTAGATAGATGGCTCGTGCTGTTGTTCCATTGAATTTTAATGCGTTCCTTGAGAAAGCAAAGTTGAAAGATGATGGTAGCAATTACACGGACTAGGTCCGTAACTTGAGGATTATCCTCATTGCTGCACAGAAGAATTACGTCCTGGAAGCACCGCTAAGTGCCAAGCCTGCTGCAGGAGCAACACCAGATGTTATGAACGTCTGGCAGAGCAAAGCTGATGACTACTCGATAGTTCAGTGTGCCATGCTTTACGGCTTAGAACCGGGTCTTCAACGACGTTTTGAACGTCATGGAGCATATGAGATGTTCCAGGAGTTGAAGTTAATATTTCAAGCAAATGCCTGGATTGAGAGATATGAAGTCTCCAATAAGTTCTATAGCTTCAAGATGGAGGAGAATAGTTCTGTCAGTGAACATATACTCAAAATGTCTGGGTATCATAATCACTTGACTCAACTGGGGGTTAATCTTCCTGTTGATAGTGTCATTGACAGAGTTCTTCAATCACTGCCACCAAGCTACAAAAGCTTCATGATGAACTATAATATGCAAGGGATGAATAAGACTATTACTGAGCTCTTCGCGATGCTAAAAGCCGCGGAGGTAGAAATCAAGAAGGAGCATCAAGTGTTGATGGTCAATAAGACCACCAGTTTAAAGAAAAAGGGCAAAGGGAAGAAGAAAGGGAACTTCAAGAAGAACAGCAAACAAGTTTCTGCTCAGGAGAAGAAACCCAAGTATGGACCTAAGCCTGAGACTGAGTGCTTCTACTGCAAGAAGACTGGTCACTGGAACTGGAACTGCCCCAAGTATTTGGCGGATAAGAAGGATGGCAAAGTGAACAAAGGTATATGTGATATACATGTTATTGATGTGTACCTTACTAATGCTCGCAGTAGCACCTGGGTATTTGATACTAGTTATGTTGCTAACATTTGCAACTCGAAATAGGGGCTACGGATTAAGCGAAGATTGGCTAAGGACGAGCTGACGATGCGCGTGGGAAATGGTTCCAAAGTCGATGTGATCGTGGTCGGCACGCTACCTCTACATCTACCTTCGGGATTAGTATTAGACCTAAATAATTGTTATTTGGTGCCAGCGTTAAGCATGAACATTACATCTGGATCTTGTTTGATGCGAGACGGTTATTCATTTAAATCGGAGAATAATGGTTGTTCTATTTATATGAATAATATCTTTTATGGTCATGCACCCTTGAAGAGTGGTCTATTTTTGTTGAATCTAGACAGCAGTGATACACATATTCATAATATTGAAGCCAAACGATGCAGAGTTGATAATGATAGTGCAACTTATTTGTGGCACTGCCGTTTAGGTCATATCGGTGTAAAGCGCATGAAGAAACTCCATACTGATGGACTTTTGGAACCACTTGATTATGAATCACTTGGTACTTTCCAACCGTGCCTCATGGGCAAGATGACTAAAACGCCGTTCTCCGAAACTATGGAGCGAGCAACAGATTTGTTGGAAATCATACATACATATGTGTGTGGTCCGATGAATATTGAGGCTCGCGGTGGGTATCGTTATTTTCTCACCTTCACAGATGATTTAAGCAGATATGGGTATATCTACTTAATGAAACATAAGTCTGAAACATTTGTAAAGTTCAAAGAATTTCAGAGTGAAGTTGAAAATCATCGTAACAAGAAAAAAAGTTTCTACGATCTGATCATGGAGGAGAATATTTGAGTTACGAGTTTGGTCTTCATTTGAAACAATGCGGAATAGTTTCATAACTCACGCCACCCAGAACACCACAGCGTAATGGTGTGTCCGAACGTCGTAATCGTACTTTACTAGATATGGTGCGATCTATGGTGTCTCTTACTGATTTACCGCTATCATTTTGGGGTTATGCTTTAGAGACGGCTGCATTCACGTTAAATAGGGCACCATCAAATTCTGTTGAGACGACGCCTTATGAACTGTGGTTTGGCAAGAAACCAAAGTTGTCGTTTCTGAAAGTTTGGGGCTGCGATGCTTATGTGAAAAAGCTTCAACATGATAAGCTCGAACCCAAATCGGAGAAATGTGTCTTCATAGGATATCCAAAGGAAACTATTGGATACACCTTCTATCATAGATCCGAAGGCAAGACTTTTGTTGCTAAATTCGGAAACTTTCTAGAAAAGGAGTTTCTCTCGAAAGAAGTGAGTGGGAGGAAAGTAGAACTTGACGAGGTAACTGTACCTGCCCCCTTATTGGAAAGTAGTACATCACAGGAACCAGTTTCTGTGACACCTACACCAATTAGTGAGGAAGCTAATGATAATGATCATGAAACTTCAGAACAAGATACTACTGAACCTCGTAGATCAACCAGAGTAAGATCCGCACCAGAGTGGTATGGTAATCCTGTTCTGGAAGTCATGCTACTAGATCATGATAAACCTACGAACTATGAAGAAGCGATGGTGAGCCCAGATTCCGTAAAATGGCTTGAAGCCATGAAACCTGAGATGGGATCCATGTATGAGAACAAAGTGTGGACTTTGGTTGACTTGCCCAATGATCGACAAGCAATTGAGAATAAATGGATCTTCAAGAAGAAGACTGACGCTGACGGTAATATTACTGTCTACAAAGCTCGACTTGTCGCAAAAGGTTTTCGACAAGTTCAAGGGATTGACTATGATGAGACCTTCTCACCCGTAGCGATGCTTAAGTCTGTCCGAATCATGTTAGCAATTGCCGCATTTTATGATTATGAAATTTGGCAGATGGATGTCAAAACTGCATTCCTGAATGGATTTCTAGAAGTAGAGTTGTATATGATGCAACCAGAAGGTTTTGTCGATCCAAAGGGAGCTAAATAAGTGTGCAAGCTCCAGCGATCCATTTATGAACTGGTGCAAGCCTCTTGGAGTTGGAATAAACGCTTTGATAATGTGATCAAAGCATTTGGTTTTGTACAGACTTTTGGAGAAGCCTGTATTTACAAGAAAGTGAGTGGGAGCTCTGTAGCATTTCTGATATTATATGTAGATGACATATTACTAATCGGAAATGATATAGAATTTCTGGATAGCATAAAGGGATACTTGAATAAGAGTTTTTCAATGAAAGACCTCGGCGAAGCTGCTTACATATTGGGCATTAAGATCTATAGAGATAGATCATGACGCTTAATTGGACTTTCACAAAGCACATACCTTGACAAAGTTTTGAAGAAGTTCAAAATGGATCAAGCAAAGAAAGGATTCTTGCCTGTGTTACAAGGTGTGAAATTGAGTAAGACTCAATGCCCGACCACTGCAGAAGATAGAGAGAAAATGAAAGATGTTCCCTATGCTTCAGCCATAGGCTCTATCATGTATGCAATGATGTGTACTAGACCTGATATATGTCTTGCTATAAGTCTAGCAGGGAGGTACCAAAGTAATCCAGGAGTGGATCACTGGACAGCGGTCAAGAACATCCTGAAATACCTGAAAAGGACTAAGGATATGTTTCTCATATATGGAGGTGACAAAGAGCTCATCATAAATAGTTACGTTGATGCAAGCTTTGACACTGATCCGGACAATTCTAAATCGCAAACCTGATACGTGTTTACATTAAACGGTGGAGCTGTCAGTTGGTGCAGTTCTGAACAAAGCGTTGTGGCGGGATCTACATGTGAAGCGGAGTACATAGCTGCTTCGGAAGCAGCAAACGAAGGAGTCTGGATGAAGGAGTTCATATCCGATCTAGGTGTCATACCTAGTGCATCGGGTCCAATGAAAATCTTTTGTGACAATACTGGTGCAATTGCCTTGGCAAAGGAATCCAGATTTCACAAGAGAACCAAACACATCAAGAGACGGTTCAATTCCATCCGGGATCTAGTCCAGGTGGGAGACATAGAGATTTGCAAGATACATACGGATCTGAATGTTGCAGACCCGTTGACTAAGCCTCTTCCACGAGAAAAACATGATCAGCATCAAAGCTCCATGGGTGTTAGAATCATTACTGTGTAATCTAGATTATTGACACCAGTGCAAGTGGGAGACTGAAGGAAATATGCCCTAGAGGCAATAATAATGTTATTATTTTATTTCCTTATATCATGGTAAATGTTTATTATTCATGCTAGAATTGTATTAACCGGAAACAAAATACTTGTGTGAATACATAGACAAACTAAACGTCACTAGTATGCCTCTACTTGACTAGCTCGTTAATCAAAGATGGCTATGTTTCCTAACCATAGACATGTGTTGTCATTTGATTAACGGGATCACATTATTAGGAGAATGATGTGATTGACATGACCCATTCCATTAGCTTAGCACCCGATCGTTTAGTATGTTGCTATTGCTTTCTTCATGACTTATACATGTTCCTATGACTATGAGATTATGCAACTCCCGTTTGCCGGAGGAACACTTTGTGTGCTACCAAACGTCACAATGTAACTGGGTGATTATAAAGGAGCTCTACAGGTGTCTCCAAAGGTAAATGTTAGGTTGGCGTATTTCGAGATTAGGATTTGTCACTCCGATTGTCGGAGAGGTATCTCTGGGCCCTCTCGGTAATGCACATCACATAAGCCTTGCAAGCATTGCAACTAATGAGTTAGTTGCGAGATGATGTATTACGAAACGAGTAAAGATACTTCCCGGTAAAGAGATTGAACTAGGTATTGAGATACCGACGATCGAATCTCGGGCAAGTAACATACCGATGACAAAGGGAACAATGTATGTTGTTATGCGGTCTAACCGATAAAAGATCTTCGTAGAATATGTGGGAGCCAATATGAGCATCCAGGTTCCGCTATTGGTTATTGACCGGAGACATGTCTCGGTCATGTCTACATTGTTCTCGAACCCGTAGGGTCCGCACGCTTAATGTTTCGGTGACAGTTATATTATGAGTTTATGAGTTTTGATGTACTGAAGTTAGTTCGGAGTCCCGGATGTGATCACGGACATAACGAGGAGTCTCGAAATGGTCGAGACATAAAGATTGATATATTGGACGGCTATATTCGGACACCGGAAGTGTTCCGGGTGATTTCAGAGAAAACCGGAGTACCGGAGGGTTAGCGGAACCCCCCGGGAGAAGTAATGGGCCATATGGGCCTTAGTGGAGAGAGAGAAGGGCAGCCAGGGTGGGCCGCGCGCCTCCTCCCCCCTGGTCCGAATTGGACTAGGAGAGGGGGGGCGGCGCCCCCCTTTCCTTCTCCCTCCCCACTTCCTTCCCCCTCCTAGTAGGAGTCCTACTCCTACTAGGAGGAGGGCTCCTCCTTGGCGCGCCTATAGGGTCGGCCGGCCTCCTCCCCTTGCTCCTTTATATACGGGGGCAGGGGAACCCCTAGACACACAAGTTGATCCACGTGATCGTTTTCTTAGCCGTGTGCGGTGCCCCCTTCCACCATAATCCTCGATAATATTGTAGAGGTGCTTACGCGAAGCCCTGCGACGGTAGAACATCAAGATCATCATCACGCCGTCGTGCTGACGGAACTCTTCCCCGACACTTTGCTGGATCGGAGTCCGGGGATCATCATCGAGCTGAACGTGTGCTAAAACTCGGAGGTGCCGTAGTTTCGGTGCTTGATCGGTCGGGCCGTGAAGACGTACGACTACATCAACCGCGTTGTGCTAACGCTTCCACTGTCGGTCTACAAGGGTACGTAGATCACACTATCCTCTCTCGTTGCTATGCATCACCATGATCTTGCGTGTGCGTAGGAAATTTTTTGAAATTACTACGTTCCCCAACAAATACATAGACCGCAACATGTCCCTAGTGAGCCTCTAATTGACTAGCTCGTTGATCAATAGATGGTTACGGTTTCCTAACCATGGACATTGGATGTCATTGATAATGGGATCACATCATTAGGAGAATGATGTGATGGACAAGACCCAATCCTAAGCATAGCACAAGATCGTGTAGTTCGTCTGCTAAAGCTTTTCTAATGTCAAGTATCTTTTTCCTTAGACCATGAGATTGTGCAACTCCCGGATACCGTAGGAGTACTTTGGGTGTGCCAAACGTCACAACATAACTGGGTGGCTATAAAGGTACACTGCGGGTATCCCCGAAAGTATCTGTTGGGTTGGCACGAATCGAGACTGGGATTTGTCACTCCGTATGACGGAGAGGTATCTCTGGGCCCACTCGGTAGGACATCATCATAATGAGCTCAGTGTGATCAAGGAGTTGATCACGGGATGATGTGTTACGGAACGAGTAAAGAGATTTGCCATAACTAGATTGAACAAGGTATCGGTATACCGACGATCGAATCTCGGGCAAGTGCTATACCGGTAGACAAAGGGAATCATATACGGGATTGATTGAATCCTTGACATCGTGGTTCATCCGATGAGATCATCGTGGAGCATGTGGGAGCCAACATGGGTATCCAGATCCCGTTGTTGGGTATTGGCCGGAGAGATGTCTCAGTCATGTCTTCATGCCTCCCGAACCCGTAGGGTCTGCACACTTAAGGTTCGATGACGCTAGGGTTATTGGGAATAGATGTACATGGTTACCGAATGTTGTCCAGAGTCCTGGATGAGATCCCGGACGTCACGAGGAGTTCCGTAATGGTCCGGAGGTAAAGATTTATATATGGGAAGTCCAGTTTCAGTCACCGGAAAGGTTTTGGGGTTTATCGGTATTGTATCGGGACCACCGAAGGGGTTCCGGGGGTCCACTGGGAGGGTCCACCTGCCCTGAAGGACCTAATGGGCTGTAGTTGGTTGGGAACTAGCCCCTTAGTGGGCTGGTGCGCCTCCCCCCAAGGGACCAAGGCGCCTAGGGTTGGAAACCCTAGGGGGGCGCTGCCCCCCCCCCCCCCGAGGGGCCGCCGCCCCCCCCCCCTCTAGATGGATCTAGGGGGCCGCCCCCCTCTCCCCTTCCCCCTATAAATAGTGGGGGGCTGGGAGGGCAACCGCACCCCTTCTCCTGGCGCAACCCTACCCCTCTCCCTTCTCGTCTCTCGCAGTGCTTGGTGAAGCCCTGCTGGAGTGCCACGCTCCTCCACCACCACCACGCCGTCGTGCTGCTGCTGGACGGAGTCTTCCTCAACATCTCCCTCTCTCCTTGCTGGATCAAGGCGCGGGAGACGTCACCGGGCTGCACGTGTGTTGAACGCGGAGGCACCGTTGTTCGGTGCTTAGATCGGAATCGGCCGCGATCTGAATCGCTTCATGTATGACTCCACCGACCGCGTTCTTGCAACGCTTCCGCATCGCGATATTCAAAGGTATGAAGATGCACTCCCCTCTCTTTTCTAGTAAACTCCATAGATTGATCTTGGTGATGCGTACAAATTTTTTAATTTCTTCAACGATCCCCAACAACACGTTGCTGCTCAAAATCTACATGATCATGTCTACAAAGTCCCTACTCATTATTGCATAATGACCCGGCCCTTGGGGGCTACACTGGTTGAAATTTTTATGAGCATCAGGCAATTACAAGTCCCAGGTTGCTGCAAGCATGACAACCCGGCATTTGGGGCTACATATATGGAGTGTTCAGTATTTACTAGTGACTGAGATGAACAACATGGATTTCTTCAAAGTGGCAGTATTTATATTGAAGCAAGTTTTAAAGCCATCACTTTGTTCTGCTCAAGACTTTGGGGCTACAGTTAATATGGATATAAGGGAGAAAAAATCTTCAAATTCTCAGTTTTGAGTAAACAATCATGACCCGACGTCACCAACAATCATGACCCGGCGTCACCAATAATTATGACCCGGCGTTGGCAACAATCATAACCCGGAATTATCAGTTTTTATAACCCGACGATTTTGGAAGTCATAGCTCAGCAAGATCTACAAGCCGGCTGAATATCATTTGAATATTTCAGAACCAATATTTTTGTCAAGTCAGAGCATTGAAGGCCGATTCAAATGGATTCTTTATTTACAATATTTCTTCTGCAAGCAAGTTGATTATGAAGCTGGTCTATTGACCCAGATTTTCTAGAAGAAGAAAATGACAAGGACTTAAGGATGTTTAGGTGCCGGTTTACAGGAATTCTTAACCCGGAGCACAACCTGTCAAATTTGTTCTTGTGTTTATTTTGCAGAAAGTTTACCATGGATGGGCTAATGTCGGGGATATACCCCGCGGTGTAACCCGGCCGGACTTGGTGACTCACTAATGACCTACCTTGACTGGACGACTCACTAAGTGACCCGCCCGAGCCTGACGACTCATGGGTGACCCGGCGAGCGGGTCAGAGGAACGACAAGACCCGGCGGCCTAGAAGGCGGTTCATGGAAGGCCGACTCATGTTATGGTGGGCCGGTTTATGAGGAAAGCACAAGGAATATTCTCCTACAAAGGAAGCAAGACTAGGACTCCACTTGTAATAGAGTAATCCTAATCCAACTAGGACTAGTCATGTAAACCGCCCCTTCAACATATATAAGGAGGGGCGGGGCTCCCCAAAGAAGGAACAAGAAACAATCTCTAGGGCTAGACACAAAGGGGGAGCCAGCTTATGCGCCGACTCTCTCATGAGTATAATGAGATCTGACCACAAACAGCATGTATGGCTATTATCGGATGATGTTTCCCAGGGCCCGAAGCTGTCTAAATCCTTGTCTTGTGTTGCGTCTCTCGATTCCGCTCAACCCCTCTCAAGTTACTACAAAGATGCGTTGGCCTCACGACTAAGTCCTCACACTAGGACATCTGTCGTGACAATTCCATGACAGAGAGTGATGGCTTCACATATAAAGAGTATGATGAATAAAAATTGTTGAAAGTTGACAAACATAGTTTTGGTCATTGTTGCAATTAATAGGAAGTAATAAAGAAAGATAGGTCTTCACATATAAATATACTATCTTGGATATCTTTTATGATTGTGAGCACTCATTAAAATATGACATGCTAAAGAGTTGATGTTGGACAAGGAAGACAACGTAATGGGTTATGTTTTCTTACATCTAAGATAAATTATATTGTCATGGATCATCCAACATGTTGAGCTTGCCTTTCCCTCTCCTGCTAGCCAAGTTCTTTGCACCAAGTAGAAATACTACTTGTGCTTCCAAATATCCTTAAACCCAGTTTTGCCATGAGAGTCCACCATACCTACCTATGAATTGAGTAAGATCCTTCAAGTAAGTTGTCATCGGTGCATGCAATAAAAATTGCTCTCTAAATATGTATGACTTATTAATGTGGAGAAAATAAGCTTTATACGATCTTGTGATGTGAAAGTAATAAAAGCGACAGACTGCATAATAAAGGTCCATATCACAAGTGGCAATATAAAGTCACGTTCTTTTGCATTAAGATTTTGTGCATCCAACCATAAAAAGCGCATGACAACCTCTGCTTCCCTCTGTGAAGGGCCTATCTTTTACCTTTATCTTCTACCTTATATAAGAGTCATGGTGATATTCACCTTTCCTTTTTACATTTTATCATTTGGCAAGCACAATGTGTTGGAAAGATCCTGACATATATGGCTAATTGGATGTGGGTTCGCATGAACTATTATTGTTGACATTACCCTTGAGGTAAAACGTTGGGAGGCAAAACTATAAGCCCCTATCTTTCTCTGTGTCCGATTAAAACTCCATACCCATAAATATTGTGTGAGTGTTAGCAATTGTGAAAGACTAAATGATAGTTGAGTATATGGACTTGTTGAAAAGCTCTTATATTGACTCTTTCCTATGTTATGATAAATTGCAATTGCTTTAATGACTGAGATTAGAGTTTGTTAGTTTTCAATGAAGTTTATGATTCATACTTGAAATTATGATTGAATTGACCCTTATGTCCGTATTTTATTTTTATCGACATCTCTACCTCTAAACATGTGGACATATTTTTCGATTTCGGCTTTCACTTGAGGACAAGCGAGGTCTAAGCTTTAGGGAGTTGATACGTCCATTTTGCATCATGATTTTATATCGATATTTATTGCATTATGGGCTATTATTACACATTATGTCTCAATACTTATGCCTATTCTCTCTTATTTCACAAGGTTTACATGAAGAAGGGGAATGCCGGCAGCTGGAATTCTGGGATGGAAAAGGAGCAAATACTAGAGACCTATTCTGCATAGCTCCAAAAGTCTTGAAACTTCACGGAAGTTATTTTCAGAATATATAAAAATACTGAGCGAAGAAAGCACCAGAGGGGGGCCACCCACTAGCCACGAGGGTGGGGGCACGCCCTACCCCCTGGGCGCGCCCCTGCCTCGTGGGCCCCCTGGTGACCCTCCGGTGCCCATCTTTAGCTATATGGAGTCTTTCGTCCGAGAAAAAATCATAAGCTAGCTCATGGGACGAAACTCCGCCGCCACGAGGCGGAATCTTGGCGGAACCAATCTAGTGCTCCGGCAGAGCTGTTTTGCCGGGGAAACTTCCCTCCGGGAGGGGAAAATCATCGCCATCGTCATCACCAACGATCCTCTCATCAGGAGGGGGTCAATATTCATCAACATATTCACTAGCACCATCTCATCTCAAACCCTAGTTCATCTCTTGTATCCAATCTTTGTATCCAAACCTCAGATTGGTACCTGTGGGTTGCTAGTAGTGTTGATTACTCTTTGTAGTTGATGCTAGTTGGTTTACTTGGTGAAAGATCATATGTTTAGATCCATTATGCATATTAATACCCCTCTGATTATGAACATGAATATACTTTGTGAGTAGTTATGTTTGTTCCTGAGGACATGGAAGAAGTCTTGCTATTAGTAGTCATGTTAATTTGATATTCGTTCGATATTTTGATGAGATGTATGTTGTCATCCCTCTAGTGGTGTCATGTGAACATCGACCACATGACACTTTACCATTGTTTGGGCCTAGAGGGAGGCATTAGGAAGTAATAAGTAGATGATGGGTTGCTAGAGTGACAGAAGCTTAAACCCTAGTTTATACGTTGCTTCGTAAGGGGCTACTTTGAATCCATATGTTTCATGCTATGGTTAGGTTTACCTTAATACTTCTGCTGTTGTTGCGGATACTTGCAATGGGGGTTAATCATAAGTGGGATACTTGTCCAAGTAAGGGCAGTACCCAAGCACCGGTCCACCCACATATCAAATTATCAAAGTATCGAACGCGAATCATATGAGCGTGATGAAAACTAGTTTGACGATAATTCACATGTGTCCTTAGAAGCGCTTTTTCTTATATAAGAGTTTGTCCAGGCTTGTCCTTTGCTATAAAAAGAATTGGGCCATCTTGTTGCACCTTATTTACTTCTATTACTTGTTACTCGTTACCAATTACCTTATCACAAAACTACCTGTTACCGATAATTTCAGTGCTTACAGAGAATACCTTGCTGAAAACCGTTTATCATTTCCTTCTGCTCCTCGTTGGGTTCGACACTCTTACTTATCGAAAGGACTACGATGTATCCCCTATACTTGTGGATCATCAGTAGGCATAGCCTTCGAGGCCACTCGGGCCGCCGCCGTCATCCCGTTTGGCCATCGGTTGAAGCCCACCTAGGCACCACGACATTTGTCACCGACCGCGGCAACGCACTCGCGCTGCAGCCGCCGCATGTCTGTCTCCGCCTTGCGCCGACCCTTCTCCTCCTTGAGGGCGGCCCGCTCAGACTCGACGACGTCGAGGTAGAGGAGGTCCTTGCTGATCTAGGACCGGTCCAAGGCCCACGTCGGCGAGGACACATGACACCACCGCCTAGGTCTTGGCAAACTATGCCGAGTGGCGTTGTCAGCGCGGCTCCGCCTTGGTGAGGGCTTTCGAGCCCCTAGACGAGGAGGAGGCCGCGTCGTGTAACCCGCTGCCTTTGAGGTAGTACACGAGAGGGTGTGCAGGTGTGGCGAGACGGTTGCCGCTCCTCCTTCACAATGGTCGGGCGCCACAGGCGATGACACGATGGGAAGGGCCGCTGCTTCTGCTTGACGGCGACCAGGTGTCACTAGGTGTTGGGCTGGCGGCGCAGTGGGGGCGAATGCTCCTTCTTGACGCGACGTTTGATCGGGATGCCCCAGTTGTGGCGAGGATGGTTGCGGTTGCACCGGCTCATCCAAGAGGGACATGACAAGCCCGGCCAGCAGCAAAAGTTGATCCTCCTCCTTCAATGTGGCCCAGTGCGGTGTGGTGGCTTTGGTATCCAGAATAGATTCCTCACATGACGCACTGGGCGGTGGCTAACGTACGTCTGATCTGGCCTAAATGGATTGCCGCGTCGAAGGTCTAAAAGTGTTTCGGACCGAACATATGTGAGACTTTGATTTCTCTAATTTAACAAATGTGAGACTTTGATTTCTCTAATTTGAAGTTTATACATGAATGGCTCAGAATTCATAAATTAAAGGTAGAAAATATTGGTATTCGAACTTTAAGATTTGAGAATACATACTATGGAAGACCTGTTGAATCTAGGAGCAGACGAGACGAGAAGCAAACGGTGCTCTTTAATTTTGTGCTACATATAGATACCACATAGAAAAAAACACTACACTAACTTGCGACTTCCCGCGTACAAACATATTTCGGCCCTGGTGCAGGAACCAGCTGCAAAATTTCAAATCTCAATACAGCACAGGTGTGTGAACAATGGCACCCCAAAACCCCCGCTTCCAATAGCCAAACCAAAGCTGTCGTTTGACTCCATGAGAAGAATCTTTGTATACTTCTCAAGTGTTTGAAAATAGCCATGGCAAGAAAACCCAGGTCCGCATTCTGTTATGCGCATCTCTCACCACATTAACTGGGTACTACTGTCTCATCAAGTCCTCCGATGTGAAGCTGTCCTCTTCGCTTGTTTCGCAGACGCCTTCTTTATGTTCGGGTTCGGTTTTACTCTCTGAATGACCCGCTTGAGTTCATCAGGCTTCTCATGCGGATCAATTTCCCCGTACTGTATTGGCTTAATAACAACACCAGGCTTCTTCACAATCTGAAAGGTAGGACAGAAAACAGCAATTAGAACCATAGAAGCGTGTCTTAATCAACTGCATTAAGGAATCAAGGGGTTGACAAAAAGTTAATGTATTGGTCATTGTTGCTTCAAGATAATTGTCCACAACCTCAGATTCTTGTTTCAAAATAACTGTATCAAGGGAATCAAGGGTATAGTTGTTTGGGAAGTTTCCACTTTTGTGGCCATAACCCACATGCCACTATGCTTCATTTGTTATCTATTATCTAACTTATAAATAATTTATTTTAAATTAGAAGGTGATCAATTGGAAATAAGATACCCCTTAGCTTGAGCTTAAGACAATTTGAGATAAAATATCACTGATAGATCGGCCATACTGCCCGGCCATCCTTCTGGTGCTATTTAACCTCACAAACCCTAGTTCATGACAGATTTATACCCGTAATAAATGCTTCAGGAGAGGATAAGTGGATGCAGCTAGTATGTCATCTAATAGGGGTATGAATGGTCATTTCTTAGAATTGGTGCTTTTTCAGTCTGCGTGTCTGTTGGGTTGTCGAGAATTATAGTTAAACTTAGCTAAGTACAAAATTAGAGCCTGGAGACTTAAGACGATGTACAAGTATTTCCAAGTCAAGAGTGTTTTACTATTCTGGTAAGAGAAGTATTATAATCAAGAAAAACATTATCATCAAATGTGGTTTACTATTCACGGAAAAGAAGTCTTATCATCAAGAAAGATTAATCATCAAATATATGTACATAACATTCTCTATCCAGAATGTTAAATATAATAAACAAAATGAAAATCCTAAACGAGCTTATAAACAAACACCTTGGTTGCATATGCACAGGAAATAAACTTTCACTGTACATGCAGTAGGATGAATAGTTGTAACTTCCAAAGTGCAGCTTTGGATCACTCCACACAACCATTAATAATCTTAAATGCTTAACAGCTTCATGCATCAGCTAGATATAGATGTACTTACCGCAGGTCGGTTAAGAGCAGAGAGTGATATTGCTGGGTTGAAATCAGGTCCAAGAGGCATACGCATGCTATTTTCATACACATCATTTGAGGTGTATGGGAAAGGAAGATTCGTTGCTAAAAGTTTTTCAGCCTGCAAACAGCAGAGTACTCCAAATTATTGCTTAATAGCAACAGTTCATGGTCAAGTAACATCCCAGAAACAAATATGATATATAACAAGGCACATATTTTACCTTCTTGTCAACATGTTCAGAAATAATAACGTGTTTTAGCTTTGCATCCTTCCTACTCTTTAAGGTTTCTTCCCTCTTCCTTTTGGCATCTTCATGTTCTTTCACCATCCATGAAGGAAGTCCTCTTTTCTGTTGTACATGAGTCCACTGCCCCCAACCAGGAACAAGTGCAGGTTCTTCAGGTTCAGGATTTTCTTCATTTAAAGCTTCCACTTTATCTTTCACAAACTCAGCTTCAACATCATCACCAGCAAAAGCTTGACGTATAAGATCAGCTTGCGATGGAAGTTCATAAGTTTCCTTTTCATCAGAGACAGTCAAGAAACCGTCAACCATCTCTTCCTCAGAATCTGAATCAGAATTGTGAGGCTGCTACTCCCCCAAAAAAAACAATGAGTAACCATAATCAACTTGATTAGAAAGTAGGAACCAACGTCGGTGCTGAAGGCAAACCTTAGGGTTTGAATCCACAGAAGGGATCTGCACTTTGGAGTTATTGCCACTCTCTTTAATATTGTTACCACCATTTGTTTTGCTATTTTTGACCTGGTCAGTAACAAAAGTTACAGATATGGAAGAGAAATATGGCAAGGAATCAAAGAGCTTTCAACACAAGGTGCCAGTACAAGTACCTTCTTCCACGAATTATCCGCTAACATTCGAACTTCAATGTCTGTCTTTGGGCCTGGGCTTTTTCTAGTACCATCAAAGCTCTACATGGGATTATACATAAGATTTCTATGGTAAAAACCATATGATACTGCAAAAGTGTAAAGGTTAGAACATCTTACAACGTATAGATCATTCTGTTGTTCATCGTCGAGCAGTGCAGTCCCAAGTTGGACATCATCTGCTTTGTTATTCGCATATTCTGCCTTCTTATTTACTTCACTGCTGTCGAAATGTTGACCAGAGTCAGAGTCATACTCACTGTCACTGTTCTTGTCAGCATCACCTAATTTTGGCCTCTTGTTTGCCTCTTCATGTGCCCTTTTCACAGGCCCAAAAGTTCTTTTACCTGTCACCTTCATTGAATCTACATTCTCCTCGGTGTTGTCATCCTCCAATTTCCTTAAGGATTCCTCCAATTCTTCATAATCTAGCCGTGTTTCCTCATAAGTTGCATCTGCACGCTTTTTCATAGCACGCTCCTGCAGATAAGAAAATAATTATGATGATGGGTTGTGTGATGCAACAGCAGCAACGCAAGCAAAATTATATTTAGTAAACATATGCACAAACAGGAACACGATGTAAAACTGAAAGCGCACCATGAAAGGCAATGAAAAAACTCCAGACTTTGGAATCTCATTATCTTCTTCAATCACTTTACGAATCTTTTCTTTCCCTCTGTTCAGAAGCTTTGCTTCTAATTTGCTTTCATCTTCTTCATCATCATCATCGTCATCAGAACTTTCATCACTACTACTAGATCCATCTTTTATGGAATTCATTTTTCTAGTAAGAAGAGCATGTTGTTGGAGTTGTGCTGTAATAGCATCTCGAGTGCCATCGTCTTGAACAGACAAACCACGCTTCAAGATTCGCTTTGCCCATTTCGAATTATTCTTGTGCTTCAGTGTCATCCTTTCCTGATAGATAGATTAGCAAAGTTAACAGGGAGATACACAAGGGAATTGTCAAAATAAACTATGAATTACCTCTGCACGCTTAAATTCTAGTTTCTTAGCAGAGTCTTTTGCAGCTTCAGGATCTGCTTCCAAGTCTGCTGCCTTCAGTTTGTCCTTCTTCAACAACCGGTGGAAAGTCCTGGACTTAATCTTCTTCACGCGTTTTGCTTTCATTTCATGACGAAACAGAAGGCTGCGCATTTTAGCAAGACGATTTTGGCGCTCTCTCACATCCTCCACCTCCATCTACACAAATTCATGAACCTATTAGCATAGGAACTTCTGAGCTCTGAAGCTTGAAAATTACACATTATCACTAAATATGCCCAGTCAGCAAACCAATAAGCATTAACACTCATCAAGTACCTAACTGATCTAGTGAAGTGAGATAATGCAGCATACCTTGTTAAGTTCCAAGATTTTAGCACCATCATTCTTGTGTGCTTCCATAATTTCTGTGTTGTTAAACACACTGGCCATCTGCTTCTCAAACGATGACCTTGGTTCAAATTTGCTAGCAATTGCCCCAACAGTATCAACACCTAAGTTCAAATCATTTTCAAAGCGAAGTGTGGCAGCTTCCCGGTTGTCCTTCACTATCCGCTCCCACTTGCCGATTTCCTTCTTGGATAGGACGTATGCCACACTACGGTCCATCTTGTCCCTCTGCCCTTTTGGAAGTGGGGGCTGCACGACCATTGGCTTTTTCTCCTGCTGCTGGACCATCTTACGTATCTTGCTATACCCAGGCTTATCCTGGATATTATCCAAGAGATCATGAATTGTTACCGGACCATCTCCAGGCTGCAAAAGCAGCTCCTGTGCCTGTTTCTTCTCCTTCTTCTTCCTATTGCCTATTCAAGAATGATACAAATCGGTTAAATCTTTATCATGATCTTTAGAATGTCATGACAAGGACCAAACTTTCATGCACGGCATTTTTTAGTTCAACATCTTTGGTTAAAAACCCTACAATATGTGTAGGGGCTAGCAACTGTTACAAAACACAGAGAAATTCAGCATAAGTGACCCAATTTTGTTCCATGATAGGTACAGCAATCTCCTAGGAGTATATAACTATCTAACTAATATGCCCCAAATGTATTACCATCGAAGGCTTCTCTAGGCATTCCTGTCGTTTCCTGGAGTATTCTTATCTGCTTCTCCTCGTCCACATCTCCGTCATCGTCTTCTTCCATATCCTCGCCTTCATCCGAAGGCACATCCTCGTCCTAAAATATAAGCACAAATGTTTACTATAGCTTTGCTTCCAAATATGCATGTAGTTTAACACCAAGATCTCTTTGCTGGTAGAAACCACCTCGCCATTTTCTTCTACAATGCACACCAAGAGCCGAAGACCCGCAAAGTTGCATCTTTACCGCTGAACCAGAAGCTAAAATCACGCGCACAGGGGAGAAGTGGCACATACCGCATTGGAGCCGTCGCTGTCGAAGTCGTACTCGTACTTGGCGACGGCGTCGTAGCGGTCGTTCTTGCGCGCCTCCTCCTCGGGCACCCCCTCCTCGTACTCGTACACGTCCTCGCCCACCACATCATCCTCGTCGTCGTCGTCGTTGTCGGAGCCCCGGTCGCGGGCAGGTCCCAGCGACTCGAGCTCCCGGCGCAGCTTGTTGGGGAGATGAGGCCCGTGGCTGCGCTTCTCCCCGGGCCTCCCCGCCCCGCCCCTGCCCCTGCCCCGGCCGCGGCCCCTCCCGGTGCCGCGTGATGCTCTGGGGGTCAGGGTATTGGTTCTCGCCTTTGCGTTGGGCTTCGTTCCGCCCATGGCGTCGGTGGTGGCTGGGATGCGTGCTCGATGGGCGGCTACAGCGGCGCAGCCAAGCGCAAGGCGGCGGCGGCGGAAGGTTTAGGAATCAGGAGGAGGAGAGAAGAGGGCGATGCCACGGCGGGCTGGGAAGGCGCCCAGTTAAGGACTCTACGCCGCTGCTACTGGGCCAGGCCCATTTTCAGCTTTTGCGTGGCTGTTCGCTAAGGGTTTTCTGGTTTCTGTTCCGATTTTGCCAGTTTCTTTTTTCTGTTTTCTTCTTTCCTTCACTGTTTTCCTTTTCTTTTCTGCTTATTTTTATTTTTACAGCTTTCTGTTTTCTTGCAAGTTTTTTACAAGTATTTTTCCCATTCTGAGGTCGACAAGGAAGTATGGATCGGCCATGGTGATAGGGTTTGGCTAGAAGAGTAGGGAAGCAGGCAAGGAGGTAGAGTGGACGAGGAGGTGGAAAATGGGTCTAGAGATGGCGGTGGAAGGGAAGGTGAGAAGGAGAAGATGAGAGGCAGGACTGCATGAGCGGATAAGAAAAGAGGCTCCACTAGCCAGCTTGAGAAGAAACCGAGATCAAGCCCGTGGAAAGCACACACACGCGCCTGGGGAATGAATCCACTTTTGCATTCTCAATACTAGGGGGCCTTCTCCGATCGATTGCTTTCACTGCTATTTCCCAGATTGGCGAAATGACCTTTCGTCTTGCTTCCATAAATAAAATAATAAAATGTGTTTTTGTCTGAAGAAGAAAAAGGAAGATAGCTCAGCAAATGGCATTCAAGTAAAGTCAAGAAAGAGGCCTTGCTTTTGCATAGGAAGGAAACAATTGACTCGGGTAATTCATAACAACTGATACACCATAGGTTGACCCAACCCAGTCTCTCTCATACTAAGGTTGCCTCCTCGCAGTTCTCCCTTTAACACCAACTGTAAATAAGAACCAAACCGTCTTACGACGTTCTAAACCCAACTCACGTGCCACTTTCATCGGCAAACAACTAGACCCTTGGGACCTTCTTCAACCCATGATGTGATGAGTCGACATCGAGGTGCCAGACAACTCTATCAATAAGAGCTCTTGGGAGTCATAAGCATCTTATCCCCAACGTTCTTTTGATCCATTGAGGAAGAGCCCTTCCACACAAGACTCTCGAATCACTATGGCTGACTTTCGTCTCTGTTCGACCAGTCAGTCTCACAATCAGGCAGGTTTATACAAAAAAACTAACCCAATGATTATTCATGATTCCATCCATAATCAATTCTCTATACTACTTTGCAATGAAAAGATGATTGTTTGTTATAGTAAACTTCAATTAAAAAGATGTGAAGTTTGATAGTGAATTCACATTCCTAATAAGTTTGCTAATTTTAGTCATTCTCATTCAAATCTACTCCTAAGGCATGTGAAGTACCAGTTGTGGATAGATCCTTTGGCAGAGTATCAACTTGAGATTCTTCTTTCACCCTCCAAGAGTTCGGTTATTTTCCTTCTATATAAGAATGGGACGCAGCGGCTGAGCATGCCGATTGATCGGACTAGCCAAGTAAGGGCCCATTCACTTTTATAGAAAAATAGGTGTATCACGTAAAAGCTTCTCTTTATGAAAACACCTCTGAGTCATCTATAGCCGCCAAATCCCTTTTGATTCTTTCTGTTAGAGGTGCCTTTCAATTTTAACCTTGGTGCTGCATTTCATAGATACCTCCGCTATTACAGCAATGTAATTCTCCACTGATGGGAGGAATTGTAGCTCTCATGCCCAACGCGAACCATCACTAGACACATATGAGCTGAGTAGCGAGGACGGGGACGACACGTGAAAATCAAGGAATACCCCTGCTCAAGAGCCTAAACCACGAGCATAACCACCACAACCCCTCTCTAGCTTACAAACCAGACCACAAGGACGACCTGTTGTCCCTAACACATGGGGTCGAGCAAAGAAACTGAGGAGTAGATCCACACGAAGACAAGGAGGTGGGAGAGGGAGGTTGGGGTAATGAGAAAATAAGTGGCAATCATTGATCAGGATCCAAACTAGCAATGAACTGAATCGCCACCATTGTAGTGGCCCCGAGAATCTATCTTATTCAACATGTATTAAGAAGAGAGATAAGTCACCACATAGCTCACATATAGCTAATACATTTATCAAACTACTCCTGTCAAAGGATTGTCACGCCTGATGTTGTATGCTAACCCCAGATGGTTATATCATCTCCAACAGGCCCCATAAAAAATTACCCTAAAAGTGGTTTTGCTGAGTGCTCGTTTAATTTAGGGGAGGCTCATAGGGGAAGTGTTTTAGTAGATGACGTAAATATATTCCTCTAAAATCAGTCTTTCCCCTATTTTCTCCATAAAATAATGTACAAATGGTCATGCGCGGTGCGCGGTTGGCAGTGGTTGTGATGGCGGCATGGCGGCCGGTGGTGACGCGATGGACTCCGACAGTGGCGTGTTGACATGGCATTTTAGGGGAATGCTTATGAGAAGGATCATCTTCCCCTAGATGAAGGGGAAGTTGGGCAGATTATAGGGGTTCCTAAAAAAAATGCGTTTACAAGATTCGTTGGAGCGCTTTTCATTGGCCAGCTTCCCCTAAACCAGATTTTTTTGGGATACATGATCCTTTGGAGATACACTATGTAGTTAAGTACTCACTTGGATAAGTTGTCATGTGCTGATGTGCTGTAGACATGAGGTTTATTACTAGTTACCGCTAATATGTGGTGACACTCTTACCTAAGGTTAGTCATAGTGGGAGTAACTTACCCCAAAGCAAATTTGCTTATGTGGCAAGTAGTTAATGTGAAGAGAGATGTTTGTGGTAACATAACACACCATAAGGAAAAATGTGTCTCCATCTAAATAAATGATGCTAGTTTGCATGAGACTACACATATATTGTTACTATCAACTATAAAGGTAGTAATATAGACTAGTGTCATATGCATGACACTAGTCTAAGTTACTTCCCACTTATATGACTGCCTAATCATGGTGGTAATAGTTGTCACCATGATTATTAACTAAACAAATTGTAAAATTACTTACCATGCTATTTAGAAAATTGTTACAATTGTAGTTGTGTTGTACCAGTTACAATGATGATGATGCATGTATCTACCATGTCGCTTGGTCAAAACTATTAGGTGTTAGCTTAAGAGAAAGAACAATAGAAAGGTTGTTTTTCTGAAGGAAATATGCCCTAGAGGCAATAATAAAGTTATTATTTATTTCCTTATATCATGATAAATATTTATTATTCATGCTAGAATTGTATTAACCGGAACATGATACATGTGTGAATACATAGATAAACAGATTGTCACTAGTATGCCTCTACTTGACTAGCTCGTTGATCAAAGATGGTTATGTTTCCTAGCCATAGACAAAGAGTTGTCATTTGATTAACGGGATCACATCATTAGGAGAATGGTGTGATAGACTTGACCCATTCCGTTAGCTTAGCACACGATCGTTTAGTATTCTGCTATTGCTTTCTTCATGACTTATACATGTTCCTATGACTATGAGATTATGCAACTCCCGTTTACCGGAGGAACACTTTGTGTGCTACCAAATGTCACAACGTAACTGGGTGATTATAAAGTTCTCTACAGGTGTCTCCGAAGGTACTTGTTGGGTTGGCGTATTTCAAGATTAGGATTTGTCACTCCGATTGTCAGAGAGGTATCTTTGGGCCTACTCGGTAATGCACATCACTATAAGCCTTGCAAGCAATCCAACTAATGAGTTAGTTGCAGGATGATGTATTACGGAACGAGTAAAGAGACTTGCCAGTAACGAGATTGAACTAGGTATTGAGATACCGACGATCGAATCTCGGGCAAGTAACATACTGATGACAAAGGGAACAATGTATGTTGTTATGCGGTTTGACCGATAAAGATCTTCGTAGAATATGTAGGAGCCAATATGATCATCCAGGTTCCTCTATTGGTTATTGACCGGAGACGTGTCTCGGTCATGTCTACATAGTTCTCAAACCCGTAGGATCCGCACGCTTAAAGTTAGATGACAGTTATATTATGAGTTTATATGTTTTGATGTACCTAAGGTAGTTTGGAGTCCCGGATGTGATCACGGACATGACGAGGAGTCTCAAAATGGTCGAGACGTAAAGATCGATATATTGGGCGACTATGTTTGGACACCGGAAAGGTTTCGGACATTTATCGGAGTACTGGGGGTTACCGGAACCCCCCCTGGGAACTAATGGGCCTTGTTGGGCCTTAGTGGAGAGAGAGAGAGAGAGGGGCCGGCCAGGGCAAGAGGCGCGCCCCCTCCCCTTGAGCCCGAATAGGACAAGGAAAGGGGGGCGCCCCCTTGCCTTTCCCCTCTCCCACTCCTTCCTCCCCCCTCCTTCTTGGACTAGGAAAGGGAGGGGCAAACCTACTTGGAGTAGGTTTCCCCCTCCTAGGGCACGCCACCCCTTGGCCGGCCCTCTCCTCCTCCCCCCTTTATATATGAAGGAGGGGGCACCCCATAGACACAACAATTGATCTCTTAGCCGTGTGTGGTGCCCTCCTCCACCATAATCCACCTCGATTATATCATAGCGGTGCTTAGGCGAAGCCCTGCGTCAGTAGAACATCATCATCGTCACCACACCGTCGTGCTGACAAAACTCTCCCTCAACACTCGGCTAGATCGAAGTTCGAGGGACGTCATCGAGTTGAACGTGTGCAAAACTCGGAGGTGCCATGCGTTCGGTACTTGATCGGTCGGATCGTGAAGACGTATGACTACATCAACCGCGTTCTGTTAACGCTTCCGCTTCCGGTCTACGGGGGTACGTGGACACACTCTCCCCTCTTGTTGCTATGCATCACCATGATCTTGCGTGTGTGTAGGAATTTTTTTGAAATTACTACATTCCCCAACAGTGGCATCCGAGCCAGGTTTTATGCGTAGATGTCATATGCACGAGTAGAACACAAGTGAGTTCTGGGCGATACATGACATACTGCTTACCAGTATGTCATACTTTGGTTCAGCGGTATTGTTGGATGAAGCGGCCCGGATCGACATTACGCGTACGCTTACGCGAGACTGGTTCTACCGACGTGCTTTGCACATAGGTGGCTGGCGGGTGTCAGTTTCTCCAACTTTAGTTGAACCAAGTGTGGCTACGCCCGTTCCTTGAGAAGGTTAAAACAACACTAACTTGATGAACTATCGTTGTGGTTTTGATGCGTATGTAAGAACGGTTCTTGCTCAGCCCGTAGCAGCCACGTAAAACTTGCAACAACAAAGTAGAGGACATCTAACTTGTTTTTGCAGGGCATGTTGTGATGTGATATGGTCAAGGCATGATGCTATATTTTATTATATGAGATGATCATGTTTTGTAACCAAGTTATCGGCAACTGGCAAGAGCCATATGGTTGTCGCTTTATTGTATGCAATGCAATCACCCTATAATGCTTTACTTTATCACTAAGCGGTAGCGATAGTCGTAGAAGCATAAATTGGTGAGACGACAACGATGCTACGATGGAGATCAAGGTGTCATGCCGGTGACGATGGTGATCATGATGGTGCTTCGGAGATGGAGATCACAAGCACAAGATGATGATGGCCATATCATATCACTTATATTGATTGCATGTGATGTTTATCTTTTATGCATCTTATCTTGCTTTGATTGACGGTAGCACTATAAGATGATCTCTCACTAAATTATCAAGATATAAGTGTTCTCCCTGAGTATGCACCATTGCAAAAGTTCTTCGTGCTGAGACACCACGTGATGATCGGATGTGATAGGCTCTACATTCAAATACAACGGGTGCAAAACAGTTGCACACGCGGAATACTCAGGTTAAAGTTGACAAGCCTAGCATATAACAGATATGGCCTCGGAACACTGAGACCGAAAGGTCGAGCGTGAATCATATAGTAGATATGATCAACATAGTGATGTTCACCATTGAAACTACTCCATCTCACGTGATGATCGGACATGGTTTAGTTGATTTGGATCACGTGATCACTTAGAGGATTAGAGGGATGCCTATCTAAGTGGGAGTTCTTAAATATGATTAATTGAACTTAAATTTATCATGAACTTAGTACCTGATAGTATCTTGCTTGTCTATGTTGATTGTAGATAGATGGCCCGTGTTGTTGTTCCGTTGAATTTTAATGCGTTCCTTGAGAAAGCAAAGTTGAAAGATGATGGTAGCAATTACACGGACTGGGTCAGTAACTTGAGGATTATCCTCATTGCTGCACAGAAGAATTACGTCCTGGAAGCACCGCTAGGTGTACCACCTGCGCCAGCAACTGCAGACATCGTGAATGCCTGGCAGTCGCGTGTTGATGACTACTCGATAGTTCAGTGTGCCATGCTTTACGGCTTAGAACCGGGACTTCAACGACGTTTTGAGCGTCATGGAGCATATGAGATGTTCCAGGAGTTGAAGTTAATATTTCAAGCAAATGCCCGGATTGAGACATATGAAGTCTCCAATAAGTTCTACAGCTTCAAGATGGAGGAGAATAGTTCTGTCAGTGAGCATATACTCAGAATGTCTGGGTACTGCAATCACTTGATTCAACTAGGAGTTAATCTTCCGGATGATAGCGTCATTGACAGAATTCTTCAATCATACTGCCACCAAGCTACAAGAGCTTCGTGATGAACTATAACATGCAAGGGATGGATAAGACGATTCCTGAGCTCTTCGTAATGCTAAAGGCTGCGGAGGTAGAAATCAAGAAGGAGTATCAAGTGTTGATGGTCAATAAGACCACCAGTTTCAAGAAAAAGGGCAAAGGGAAGAAGAAGGGGAACTTCAAAAAGAACAGCAAACAAGTTGCTGCTCAAGAGAAGAAACCCAAGTCTGGACCTAAGCCTCAGACTGAGTGCTTCTACTGCAAGCAGACTGGTCACTGGAAGCGGAACTGCCCCAAGTATTTGGCGGATAAGAAGGATGGCAAGGTGAACAGCGGTATATGTGATATACATGTTATTGATGTGTACCTTACTAATACTCGCAGTAGCACCTGGGTATTTGATACTGGTTCTGTTGCTAACATTTGCAACTCGAAACAGGGGCTACGGATTAAGCGAAGATTGGCTAAGGACGAGGTGACGATGCACGTGGGAAATGGTTCCAAAGTCGATGTGATCGCGGTCGGCACGCTACCTCTACATCTACCTTCGGGATTAGTTTTAGACCTGAATAATTGTTATTTGGTGTCAGCGTTGAGCATGAACATTATATCTGGATCTTGTTTGATGCGAGACGGTTATTCATTTAAATCGGAGAATAATGGTTGTTCTATTTATATGAATAATATCTTTTATGGTCATGCACCCTGGAAGAGTGGTCTATTGTTGTTGAATCTAGATAGTAGTGATACACATATTCATAATATTGAAGCCAAACGATGCAGAGTTGATAATGATAGTGCAACTTATTTGTGGCACTGCCGTTTAGGTCATATCGGTGTAAAGCGCATGAAGAAACTCCATACTGATGGACTTTTGGAACCACTTGATTATGAATCACTTGGTACTTGCCAACCATGCCTCATGAGCAAGATGACTAAAACGCCGTTCTCCGAAACTATGGAGCGAGCAACAGATTTGTTGGAAATCATACATACAGATGTGTGTGGTCCGATGAATATTGGGGCTCGCGGCGGGTATCGTTATTTTCTCACCTTCACAGATGATTTAAGCAGATATGGGTATATCTACTTAATGAAACATAAGTCTGAAACATTTGTAAAGTTCAAAGAATTTCAGAGTGAAGTTGAAAATCATCGTAACAAGAAAAAAAAGTTTCTACGATCTGATCATGGAGGAGAATATTTGAGTTACGAGTTTGGTCTTCATTTGAAACAATGCGGAATAGTTTCATAACTCACGCCACCCAGAACACCACAGCGTAATGGTGTGTCTGAACGTCGTAATCGTACTTTACTAGATATGGTGCGATCTATGGTGTCTCTTACTGATTTACCGCTATCATTTTGGGGTTATGCTTTAGAGACGGCTGCATTCACGTTAAATAGGGCACCATCAAATTCCGTTGAGACGACGCCTTATGAACTGTGGTTTGGCAAGAAACCAAAGTTGTCGTTTCTGAAAGTTTGGGGCTGCGATGATTATGTGAAAAAGCTTCAACATGATAAGCTCGAACCCAAATCGGAGAAATGTGTCTTCATAGGATATCCAAAGGAAACTATTGGATACACCTTCTATCACAGATCCGAAGGCAAGACTTTTGTTGCTAAATTTGGAATCTTTCTAGAGAAGGAGTTTCTCTCGAAAGAAGTGAGTGGGAGGAAAGTAGAACTTGATGAGTTAACTGTACCTGCTCCCTTATTGGAGAGTAGTTCATCACAGGAACCGGTTTCTCTGACACCTACACCAATCAGTGAGGAAGCTAATGATAATGATCATGAAGCTTCAGATCAAATTACTACCGAACCTCGTAGATCAACCAGAGTAAGATCCGCACCAGAGTGGTATGGTAATCCTGTTCTGGAAGTCATGTTACTAGACCATGATGAACCTACGAACTATGAAGAAGCGATGGTGAGCCCGGATTCCGCAAAATGGCTTGAGGCCATGAAATCTAAGATGGGATCCATGTATGAGAACAAAGTGTGGACTTTGGTTGACTTGCCCGTTGATCGGCAAGCCATTGAGAATAAATGGATCTTCAAGAAGAAGACTGACGCTGATGGTAATGTTACTGTCTATAAAGATCGGCTTGTTGCAAAAGGTTTTCGACAAATTCAAGGGATTGACTACGATGAGACTTTCTCACCCGTAGCGATGCTTAAGTCTGTCCGAATCATGTTAGCAATTGCCACATTTTATAATTATGAAATTTGGCAGATGGATGTCAAAACTGCATTCCTGAATGGATTTCTGGAAGAAGAGTTGTATATGATGCAACCAGAAGGTTTTGTCGATCCAAAGGGAGCTAACAAAGTGTGCAAGCTCCAGCGATCCATTTATGGACTGGTGCAAGCCTCTCGGAGTTGGAATAAACGCTTTGATAGTGTGATCAAAGCATATGGTTTTATACAGACTTTTGGAGAAGCATGTATTTACAAGAAAGTGAGTGGGAGCTCTGTAGCATTTCTAATATTATATGTGGATGACATATTGTTGATTGGAAATGATATATAATTTCTGGATAGCATAAAAGGATATATGAATAAGAGTTTTTCAATGATGGACCTTGGTGAAGCTGCCTATATATTGGGCATCAAGATCTATAGAGATAGATCAAGACGCTTAATTGGACTTTCACAAAGCACATACCTTGACAAAGTTTTGAAGAAGTTCAAAATGGATCAAGCAAAGAAAGGGTTCTTGCTTGTGTTACAAGGTGTAAACTTGAGTAAGACTCAATGCCCGACCACTACAGAAGATAGAGAGAAGATGAAAGATATTCCCTATGCTTCAGCCATAGGCTCTATCATGTATGCAGTGCTGTGTACCAGACCTGATGTGTGCCTTACTATAAGTTTAGCAGGGAGGTACCAAAGTAATCTAGGAGTGGATCACTGGACAGCGATCAAGAACATCCTGAAATACCTGAAAAGGACTAAGGATATGTTTCTCGTTTATGGAGGTGACAAAGAGCTAGTCATAAATGGTTACGTCGATGCAAGCTTTGACACTGATCCGGACGATTCTAAATCTCAAACCGGATACGTGTTTACATTGAACGGTGGAGCTGTCAGTTGGTGAAGTTCCAAACAAAGCGTTGTGGCGGGATCTACGTGTGAAGCGGAGTACATAGCTGCTTCAGAAGCAGCAAATGAAGGAGTCTGGATGAAGGAGTTCATATCCGATCTAGGTGTCATACGTAGTGCATTGGGTCCAATGAAAATCTTTTGTGACAATACTGGTGCAATTGCCTTGGCAAGGGAATCCACATTTCACAAGAGAACCAAGCACATCAAGAGACGCTTCAACTCCATCGGGGATCAAGTCCAGGTGGGAGACATAGAGATTTGCAAGATACATATGGATCTGAATGTTGCAGACCCGTTGACTAAGCCTCTTCCACGAGCAAAACATGATCAGCACCAAGACTCCATGGGTGTTAGAATCATCACTGTGTAATCTAGATTATTGACTCTAGTGCAAGTGGGAGACTGAAGGAAATATGCCCTAGAGGCAATAATAAAGTTATTATTTATTTCCTTATATCATGATAAATGTTTATTATTCATGCTAGAATTATATTAACCGGAAACATGATACATGTGTGAATACATAGACAAACAGATTGTCACTAGTATGCCTCTACTTGACTAGCTCGTTGATCAAAGATGGTTATGTTTCCTACCCATAGACAAAGAGTTGTCATTTGATTAACGAGATCACATCATTAGGAGAATGGTGTGATAGACTTGACCCATTCCGTTAGCTTAGCACACGATCGTTTAGTATTCTGCTATTGCTTTCTTCATGACTTATACATGTTCCTATGACTATGAGATTATGCAACTCCCATTTACCGAAGGAACACTTTGTGTGTTACCAAATGTCACAACGTAACTGGGTGATTATAAAGGTGCTCTACAGGTGTCTCCGAGGGTACTTGTTGGGTTGGCGTATTTCGAGATTAGGATTTGTCACTCCAATTGTCGGAGAGGTATCTCTGGGCCCACTCGGTAATGCACATCACTATAAGCCTTGCAAGCAATCCAACTAATGAGTTAGTTGCGGGATGATGTATTACGGAACGAGTAAAGAGACTTGCCGGTAACGAGATTGAACTAGGTATTGAGATACCGACGATCGAATCTCGGGCAAGTAACATACCGATGACAAAGGGAACAACGTATGTTGTTATGCGGTTTGACCGATAAAGATCTTCGTAGAATATGTAGGAGCCAATATGAGCATCCAGGTTCTGCTATTGGTTATTGACCGGAGACGTGTCTCGGTCATGTCTACATAGTTCTCGAACCCGTAGGGTCCGCACGCTTAAAGTTAGATGACGATTATATTATGAGTTTATATGTTTTGATGTACCGAAGGTAGTTTGGAGTCCCGTATGTGATCACGGACATGACGAGGAGTCCCGAAATGGTCGATACGTAAAGATGATATATTGGACGGCTATGTTTGGACACCGGAAAGGTTCCGGAAGGTTTCGTACATTTATCGGAGTACTAGGGGTTACCGGAACCCCCCGGAAACTAATGGGCCTTTTTGGGCCTTAGTGGAGAGAGAGAGGGGCCGGCCAGGGCAAGAGGCGCACCCCTCCCCTTGAGTCCGAATAGGACAAGGAAAGGGGGGGGGGCGCCCCCCTTGCCTTTCCCCTCTCCCACTCCTTCCTTCCCCCTCCTTCTTGGACTAGGAATGGGAGGGGTAAACCTACTTGGAGTAGGTTTCCCCCTCCTAGGGCATGCCACCCGCTTGGCCGACCCTCTCCTCCTCCCCCCTTTATATACGGAGGACGGGGGCACCCCATAGACACAACAATTGATCTCTTGATCTCTTAGCCGTGTGCGGTGCCCCCCTCCACCATAATCCACCTCGATCATATCATAGCGGTGCTTAGGCGAAGCCCTGCTTTGATAGAACATCATCATCGTCACCACGCCGTCGTGCTGACGAAACTCTCCCTCAACACTCGGCTAGATCGGAGTTTGAGGGACGTCGTCGAGTTGAACGTGTGCAGAACTCGGAGGTGACGTGCATTTGGTACTTGATCGGTCGGATCATGAAGAAGTACGACTACATCAACCGCGTTGTGCTAACGCTTCCGCTTCCGGTCTACGAGGGTACGTGGACACACTCTCCCCTCTCGTTGCTATGCATCACCGTGATCTTGCGTGTGCGTAGGATTTTTTTGAAATTACTACGTTCCCCAACATTTTCTCCTTCTTTTGTTGTGAACGAGAGGCGAAAAGGGTGGAGAAAGCACTCCCTCCAACCTTCCACGGTGAGCCCGGGAGTCTGCCTCCCCTATGCCTGCTAGAGTGGCAGGCTGGTGGCAGGGAGGGGAATCCGGATGTCTCTGTTTTGGCCTGTAGATAAGGTAGAGCTAGGTACTCCCGGGTCGTTGCTCGGAGATGGTACTCCGGGCTCCGATGCACGTCAAGCTCTTATGTCAGGACGGAGTCGATAGAGACCTCACATACATACATGGTGTTCCCTTGGGGCATCGAGCTTAGGGTTTTTTGACATGCGTGCACGCCAACCAAATCTAGTGTGAGGTGTAATTTTAGGTATGGTGGACTGGAATGACTCAAGGGTTTTGGCGACGGCGACTGTGACTCCGGGACGCATTCTCAAAGACTTTTAATCTGTCACTACTAGGGAAAAGCCTAGCAGTAGCGCTGGTTTTTGGCCTATCAGTAGCGCGGGTAGGCGCGCTACTGATAAGGCGCTACAACTAATGCTTAGCAGTAGCGCCTACAGGCACTCGCTACTGCTATATCTACTTAGTAGTAGCGCTTGCCTAGTCAAGCGCTACTGCTAATTACTAGTAGCGCTTTCGAAAACAATCGCTACTACTATCATTCCCTATTCCATTTCTCTTGAATTTTAGGTCGTATTCACGTACCTGTATACAATTTTTCATACAGTAGCAATTTAGAGATTGTTTTTATATCATAATGAGTTATTAAATCACTAGGTGAAAGAACCTTGGATTAGTTTCAAGTGCATGGATCCAAAGTAACCAATGGTCACTTTGGATCCATCCATTTGAAACTAATCGGTGGTTCTTTCACCCAATGACATAATAACTTATCATCATCATCATAATATCATTAACAACTTATCATAATAATACATCATTGTCACATAACTCCTCATAATCATCATTTTCGTCCAATGTCATATAACAACTTCGTCACCAGTTATAATAACAACTCCTCCTCATCATTATCATAGTAATCATAATCACTACTCCTACTCAACATCACCATCAAGTCTAAGACATTGTAGTCATATATAAGCTAACCTACTCCTCTCTCCTAGCTAAAATACCATAAAACAGATAAACTGGTCCTTCACCATAATGGAGAATGGACATAAACCTATCTCCAACTTGTGGCTTGCGCACATTCATTTTGTCTCCAATTATTTGCGTGTGCGCATTCATCTCTTTGCTCCATTCTTTGATTTTGAGCCTTCCATCATTTGAAGAAATCGAGTATGCAGTATGGTAAGCCTCTGAAGGAGTTGGTCGTAAGCTAACCATATGCATATCACCTTCGGTAAATAGCATATCAGGCACAACCTGCTTCGGGAGCCTCTGTTCAAAAATGGAATAGTAACATATATAGTTAGCAATGGTTTACTTAAGAATAATGTATGCAATGAAGTTACCATCATTAACAAAATCTTACCAAGTTTTTGGCAATGAAGTTATCATCAAGCAATGTATGGACTAGTGGCACGTATCTAGTATAATTTGGGCTGATAGAGTGACTGTTTTTGAAGGCCTCAACATCTTCTATGAATGAGACAAGATAACCTTTCTCCTCAAAATTAAGCTTGGAGTCATAGCTGTAGTATGTGTTGTCTACTACCTTCCGAGTATTTCTTGAAGATAAGAAATAAGCTGAAAATTATAAATAAATAAGTTTAGTACGGACGAACACCAAATAGTTTTAAATTAACAACATAAATTACTGAACTTAACAAATTAGTTTGGCAAACTCACATCTAGGCAAAACTGGAGGCATATCCACATCCACCCAGATGTCGATATCATCATCATCATCATCATCATCATCATAATCTTCGGGACGAATATCAAATCTTATTCGCATTCCCTCCTCAAATCCATATGACTTGCAGAGAGCTTCCCAATTAGAGCAACCAAAATGGGAGCGATCGACCGCATTGTAGAACTTAACCAGAAACTCATAACCATGTTTAGTTCTTAAGTGAGCCCTCCTCGTCTCCACATTCTCAAAGTCATCTAAACCAAAACCAAGCTTCTCCAATACATATGGTCTAGCATGGCACGGGATGTACTAATCGAATTGAAAAAAAAATCCATAAATTACACGTTGAACAAAAGAAGCACAAGTGATGATATTAATTATGATGAAATGCTTGTCATTGCGTACCGTACAAACATCGAAGGTCTCTTCCAGCTTCACGGTGAAAAACCTATCGTTTTGCAGGTGAGGAAACCTGTCGCACACACCTCGGTCATCGTAGCAGTACACACACCCCGGGATCCCATCGTCATCAGACATCTCCTGTGTTCAAGTTCAAAGATTATAACTCGATGGAAAAACCCCAAAAATTCGGCATGACCTTTGCTAAAAAAGGACATATCGAGCGCCTGAAATTTGCCAGAACGGAAATTAATCAACACTCCGGCAAAACATAGGCCACTTATCGATGGTCATTGCATTTCAATGGTTCAAAATATGAAAAAAAAACATTTGAAAATATCTTATATATAATCCTAACACTAAATAAACTAGTTTTATTAACTACTTACTAAATAAACTAGTTTTATTAACTACTTACTAAATAAACTAGTTTTATTAAGCACTTACTAAATAAACTAGTTCTATTAAGCACTTAATATAAATAAACTAGTTATAATAATCACTTACTAAATAAACTAGTTACCTATGATTTGCAAAAACAGAGACAAGGGAGGGAGGGAGGAGAGAGGAGGGGAAGGGGGCGGCCAGAGGAGGAGGGAGGAGGGGGCGGCCGCAGGCGGAGGGAGGAGGAGGGAGGAGGGCACAGTGGGAGAAGGAGGGACGGAAGGAGGGAGTACCTCGGTGGCGGACGGACGACGGCGGCCGGCGGCGGCGACGAACGACAACGGTTATCGGCGCGGGCGGGAGTGACTGAGAGAGGGAGAGTGAGTGAGAGAGACAGGGTCGGCCGTACGTGTGGGGATAAGGTAGGGTTAGTAGTAGCGCGGGCATGAGAAAGCACTAGCTGGACGGCGAGGTCATGGCAATGGGAGCAGCAGCGCGGTTTAGAGATGACGCGCTACTGCTATTTTCTATTCAGCAGCGTGTTTTCCCGGAACGCGCTGCTGCTAAATAGCAGTAGCGTCGTATTTTGAAGAGCGCTGCTGGTAATATTCTGTGTATAAGGTTTTCCCTAGTAGTGTGTGATCGACAAGGTTAGGTCAGCTCCGGTAGGGGAGCAACGCCAACGATGCATCTTCTGCTCATTCTAATGGTGGTAGTGATTTTTTGGTGATCTAAGGACCTCAATGTAATTTTCATTATATTGGGGTGATTTGTACTATTGATGTATCTTTATAATAAATTAGAGGATACCCCGCTCGTTGCTATAGGAATTGGTTGATGAACATGGCTAGGAATCAAAATTCAAAATAAATGTGACTAATTATGTTTGTTATGTATAGTTAGAGCAATATTTATTGAATATAAGTAGAATATAATTTAATGGAAAACATTTTCCCACACATCGAGTTGAATGTTGTGGTGTGTCTTTTCAATGCATGATTGCATGTTGAGGTGGGCCATGTTCCATTCATAATTGTATCGTGAGATGACATGCTTACATGTTGAGATAAATCAGTTCGTTGGGATGATTCTCTTAGGTATATAGGATTTGATCTCTTTTCACAAAAACCCTACTAGGCGATACATTTAGCATGATTATTAGTGTTAGTTGCCACCAAGGTTGTGATGTACTTACTGGACGGTTGATACACCATAGTGAATTGGTGATAATTTACTCATTCGCACTGACCATCACGGCCACCACTTTTTTTTACAGTATCATTACCACCACTTTTATAAGATTACATGGCAAATTGTCACAAAATAGGATGGTAACTGGTATATTACGACGAGGTACCAACAGATTATGTTTTCTTTCTCGAAACATACTTGGTGGGATATAATTTTGAATCTTTTGTCGATACGAAGGTAATGGTGCACAAATTGTCCATCAGATGGAAGATTTAGGCTACCCAACATTTTAGATATTTGAAATGAGCTTTAGTTGCTCATGTCATTGTGTTTGTCATGTTGGACATTTTAAAACAAGAACATCCATACAATGGGCCCGAGCACTAGCGCGGGAATCGAGAGCGCTCCATGGTCACGCTAACGAACTCCACGAGATGCATCAAGTCTGGATATGGTTGTAGATCGAGTCATGCTTGGAATGTACTCCATCCGTTCCAACATACAAGGTGTATTATTTTTTCAAAAAGTCAAACTTCTTTAATTTTGATCAAGTTTACAGACAAAAACATTAACATTTATATGTTATGAAATATATTTCTCATATTTCATTTTTTGGAGGGAGATCATATATCATTTATGTAGTATTGTAGGGGTTGATATAAGCTTGATGAAACGTAGGAATATTTGACTTTAGAAAAACAAGTGCACTTTATACTTTAAGAATGGAGGACTCGCTATATTTCTCGAAAAAGACCATTTATTGCACACACGCACATGTTTGGGTACCACAAATGCGCCAAACGTTCTGTTGATACGACACTGTACACAAAAAAATTAGCACGGATACTAGTTACAAATTGTACATTTCAAAATAATAATTGAATCCGATACAATCGAGCTGGGTTGCATGCACTTGGAATCAAGCAATCAGTAGTTGGCCATGGAGCACCTCAGCCTCACCTCCACGGGCATTCCCTTTGGCGGAGGTATGTTTCCCATCTTCACCATGGCCTTGGCAAAGTCCCTCGCGAACGCCTCACCGTCGGCGCTGTACATCTCCACAAGATTGTCCTGCAGACCTCCACCGCCGTAGAGAGTCTGGTCTGAGGTAAGGAGACCGCGCCGCGCGATAAGGTTCCTGTAGTAGGCGTTGTCGAACCTCATCGGTGTCTGCACGTCGAACGGCGCCTTACCAGAAGTACCCTGGCACGTCTGCCTCGTGGTCTGTGCGAAGAAGGGGTCGATGTCGCCATTAGGGCCGTAGACACGGTCCCTGTAGGTGTCGCAGCTGGCCATCCCGACGGTGTGGGCACCGGAGAGCGCCGTCATGTCACGAGCATCGAGGTTGAGCTCCGCGAACATGGTGACGAGCTCGCCGAGGTCGTCTTTGGGACTGGGGAGGCCCTTCTTGGTGGACTCCGGGTCGGCGGCGAAGCGTGAGTCCTTGCGGCCGAGGGGCACGCTCCAGGTGGGACCTCCGAGCAGGGCGACGGCGTCGCGGGACGCAAGGGCGATGACGTCGGCGCAGGAGACGGTGGCCGGGCAGTCGTGCTCGAGCGCGGACTTGATGTCGTGGATGACGGTGTAGCCGGTTAGGGAGGCGTTCGGCTCCGCATCCTTCTCGCCGGGGGAGGAAGGAGTTGCGTCCAGGAGGACCGAAGCGTCGCATCCCTGGCATGTCATTTGTAAATCGTACAGTATTTAGCAAATGTAACCATACATAGTACCGTAGTAGGTAGAGTATATGTACAAGTATAGAATAGAGGTGCGTATATACGTTGATGAAGCAGTCATGGAAGAAGAGGCGGAGGACGGCGGGGGCCATCCTCGGCTGGGCGGCGACCCTGCTCGCCATCACTGACCGCACGACGTGCTGCACGTTGGGGCACGTCTTCTCGTAGTAACCTGCGGAGAGCTCGCTGCCATTGGCGGTGGCAACCAGAGCAACGAAGAGGAGCAGCGCGACCCAACAAGGAGCCCTGGAGGACGCCATGCCTATTGACCGGTGTCTGGTGATGAGAGCGATCGCTGCACAGTGCAGAAGAAGCAAGCAAGGAGAGAATGTGTGGAACATGAATGGAAGCATATGCTTATGTAGTAGTGCTTGTGTACAAGCTGCATGCTTTTATGCGCGTGCGCATGTGCGAACGCTGTGCAATATTGTAGAGCTTCATTGACGAGCTGCAGCCTCGTGCTTACTGGCCGGAAGGCTGACAAGGTCAGGACCGGACCAGAAGAAGAGAAAACAAAAGCGCAGGGAATTGACAGGGGATTGCACAAAATTAGGATGCGTTGACGTGGTTGCTTGCTTGGATGGTGCAATTGTGTACGCCCAGAATCTTGATTGATGGTGCAATTGGATGGCTGGAATGAAAGGGTGTTAGACAAACCGTTTAATCGCAAATAGGCATGTTGTCCACTTGGGCTGTTTGCCTGGTTCAAAAGATGAGTACTGGTCGATTTTTGCACGGTCTGAGAAAACACGCTCTAAGCACACGCTTTCTGGACGCCTGGATGTATGCACACCTTACAGTCGGCCTTATATGATTAAAAAAAATTAAAAAGGAATTTGCAGTTCCGATTACAAATCTGATTTATTTTTACAGTTTTGCTAAAGCACATCTAGATGTGCGATAAGTATTGCACATCTAAATCCTATGTCATTGATTTTACGTTGAGATTCGTGTGGGTATTTTCTTTTTCTTTTTTTTCTTTTCTTTTTATGCTTGATTCACTCACTTAGATGTGCAATAACTAAAGCATATCTAGATGTGCCCTAAACACACCCTTATTTCTAGGAATTACAAAATCGACTGATGTCTTCTTTGCTCTGATCCAAAGTTTGACTGCAACTCCAAAAACATACTGCACGTACATCCCATATTTGTTAAGTACTCCCTCCATCTTGTTTTTCTTGTCGCGGAGGGAGAGCTACAGTAGTACAAATCAGGTATACAAATGGCGACAACAAAAACGAAACAGATGGAGTATTTTGTTTGACTTCATATTCCATTTTATTTCTAGCTCGTGCTTTCATATGCATGCATGACTCTCAACGTTAGCGCGTTGAGTGCTATGACTCGGAGCAGATTCATGCACTTAATTAACCAAGTTGATGTGTATATCATCGTTGATGGCTCTGCCAATAAGAATGATCTTCAAAAGCTTAGGCTGATTGTTGTATCATGCTGCAAAAAGATCGCATGGCCGATGACCAACTTTTCTTGACTTTTGGTGTGTGTGTGTGGGTGGGTGGGTGAGAGAGAGAGAGAGAGAGGTTGAGAGAGAAAGCTTCTGTTGGCTGCTACTTCCACACCGTTGATCTCCCTCCCTCCCTGACAGGCCCAGGCGGAGCATGTGTCCGCTCAGCCATGTGGCCCTTTTGGGCTCACCAACCTCTTTAGATTCATCCCCCACCCCGTCGCTTGGGATCCGTTACCGATTCCTCGGATATGCGCTAGCGTGGGTAGGGGTGAAGTGCTTCTGCCCCTACTCCACGTGTGGCACCACACGTTGGCGAAGGCTGGTAAAGAAATATTCACCATCCTATTTTTCCGGAGTTAATTATCTCCATACAGCGATAAAATGACGACAGGAGGCAGAAAACTGGTACCTCAGAACTGACATACAATCTCAGGGGAGGAGCTCTTCACCATAGCCGTGAAAACTTGGAGTGGAAACACCTATTGTTACCGGGGAGAAGGCCAAGGAAGAAAAATAAGGAGGTGCCCCTTCCCCTTTCCACATGTGGTGCCTGAATGCTGACGCAAATATCTATGCCATCTCCATCACCATCACCAACAACTCTTTTCGTTGTAATCCTCTCATGATGATGTGTGTAGGTCTGAGAGTTTGTAAGTAATAGGTGTGTGTTGTCTCTCTTTATCATATAATGCGAGGTTGTTATATTGGGCTTTATTAATGTAGTTAACTATAAGATGTGCTTGTGGATATGAGGTTCTTTATATTGGATTTGAATTTTGTTCATGTTGTGTATTCAACTTTGTGAATCATGAAGATCATATGGTCATTGTTTGGTACTCCCTCTGTCCCATAATATAAGAGTGTTTTTTACGCTAGTGTTGTGTAAAAAACGCTCTTACATTATGGGATAGAGGGAGTACAATTTTGGGAGGCACGCGAGATGACATTGAAGTGCTCATTAGATCAAGATTAGAAAGATGACAATTCGGTGTAACGCTTTCCCGTGCTTACAGGTCTAATCATATTTTCATCAAATAAAACTAGAACTTTGCCAAGTTAGATCATATATCTTAATCAAATTATTAATTTGATAGTTGCCATTAGCCAACCTACAAACCCTAGGCCTTGTTTTAAACCACTAAAATCATTTCTTTCATGCTTAGCACGCTTCCACTTTGATGTTTTTATCTATTCCGAAACTATAAAAATAAATCTACCATCTATATTATCAATCCCTGCACCGAAGTAGGGCACTACAAAATTGACAAGTGTGCTACTGTATTATGAACACTAGAGACTACTTGTATCTTGATTGCAAGGTTGCTTGAGAGGAGAATTATTTCATTGTATGCCTTACAGACCGATAAACCTTAGGTCATCCACTTGAGGAAAACTGATGGTTCCCTACAAGCCTCTACACTTGGAGGCCCAACAAAGGACTACACAAATAGAAGTGTGTAGTAGACATTAGGCCACCACTCCGATGAACAATGAGTAGATGTACCATGAGTGATTTACCGGATAGTGGACTACTTCCTAAGAACGGTACACCATGGTTATGTCAGGATTTGGGCTATGAGTAGTGGAAGACTTGTAGCATAAATGATATGTTGTGAAGCTCCGCTCTCTCTAGGCACTCACATCTCGGTTATGAGTGGCAAGTTGGGTGTGGTGGTAATCTTTACCCCATATAAGATAATGACCTCACAACTTGAACGCAAATATATTTTTTGGGAAAAATCCCAATTGGGTCCCCTAGATTTGGCTTTATTTTGACATAAAAAATACAAAGTTGTTCCCTCTTTAAGTTTCTATCTTTTCATCTAGTTAGGGAGATTGGCGAATAAACATCTAGCGGGGGAAATTAGTTACTTGTTGTACTACCTTCGTCCTGGTTTATTAATTAGCCCGCCCCTTGTATTTTGGGTCAAAATTTGACCTTTAATTTAACAATCAAAAGATATATTATATACCACAAAAAAGTAGCATTGAAAACATCTTTCGTATATGAATCCCACAATATAACTTTTATGACACATAATTTATATTTGTTAGTTAAATCTACAGTCAAAATTTGGCACAAAACACGAAGGGGCAATAAACCCGGACAAAGGTAGTATTATTCATCAACCAATTATCTTGCAGAAAAAATCAAAAGTGCTAAAGGTACCTGAGGGAGGCCTGGGCTAAGGGGTCCTCGGGCGTCCAGCCTATTATCTATGGGTCGGACTGATGGGCTATGAAGATATGAAGACCGAAGATTGTACCCGTGTCCGGATGGGACTCTCCTTGGCATGGAAGGCAAGCTTGGCGAACAACTATGAAGATTCCATCTTATGTAACCGACTCTATGTAACCCTAGATCCCCCCGATGTCTATATAAACCGGAGGGTGTAGTCCGGAAAGGATATACTCAATACCGTAGTCATACAAGCTAGACTTCTAGGGTTTAGCCATTACGATCTTGTGGTAGATCAACTCTTGTAATACTCATATTCATCAAGATCAATCAAGCAGGAAGTAGGATATTACCTCCATAGAAAGGGCCAGAACCTGGGTAAACATCGTGTCCCCTGTCTCCTGTTACCATCAACCTTACACGCACAGTTCGGGACCCCCTACCCGAGATCCGCCGGTTTTGACACCGACATTGGTGCTTTCATTGAGAGTTCCTCTGTGCTGTCGTTAAAACGTTCGATGTCCCCTTCAATCGTCAATAATGACGCTGTCTGCGGAGAAACTTTCCTCCCCGGACAGATCTTCGTGTTCGGCGGCTTTGCACTGCGGGTCAACTCGTTGGGCCATCTGGAGAAGATCGAAAGCTACGCCCCTGGCCATCATGTCAGATTCGGGAGCTTGAACTATGTCGCGGACATCCGTGGAGATTTGATCTTCGCCGGATTCGATACCGTGGCGGCCGCATCCAGGAGATCGCTCCTGTAACCGCTCTGGCCCTAGAGCCGGAGCAGGCCGCACCATCCAAAAACGGGAGGATTACCCCACCTCGGAGGCCGCAGATTCCACGGCGTTGGAGCCGCACATGGACCTGGTCTCACATGATGCTTATACCACCGGAACGCTGGACTCGTCTCTGGCCGTAGGTTCCGAACCGCGCGAGCCCGCGGACGCCGAGCTTAATCGTTTATCGATCTTCAAATTCAGCGCCACAGACATCTTCCAGCACTCGCCTTTGGGCGATGTGCTAACCTCATATTAAACCTGTCCTTGGTGGAGGACTCTCAGCCAAACTATATCCGGCTTGAACTAGGGGCTGACGATGGAGAATTTTACTTCCCACCCGCCACCCACTTTATAGCCACGATCGAGGGTTTGACCGACGAACTTGATTATGACTGCGAGGACATCGATGGTATGGACGATGATGCCGGAGAAGAAGAGGTCCAGAACCCGCCGTTCACTGGGCGCTGGACGGCCACTTCCTCGTATGACATATACATGGTGGATGCACCAAAGGAGAACAGCGGCGACGATAAGGAAGACCCAGTTGAGGATAAACCTTCCGAAATACAGTCCAAGCACCGGCGTCAGCGGTGCCGCTCTAAGTCACACCGCAGTAAAGACAGCAACACCGGCACATGAGAAGATGACACTCCGGAAGGTGCCGAAGACAAGAAGACCCTGTCGATAAATCAATCAAACAAGATGAATAGGTTAGCCCTGTTAAACAGGCCACACACGAAGATTCAGAGGACGATAATTACTTTCCGCTCTCCGAAGATGAGGTGAGCCTCGGCACCGAAGATTTCATCATGCCCGAGGAACCTCTTGAGCAGGAGCGCTTCAAGCGCCAGCTAATAGCCACGGTAAGGAGCCTAAAAAAGAAGCAGCAGCAGCTTCAAGCTGACCAAGATCTGCTCAATGATAAATGGACTGATGTCCTAGCAGCCGAAGAATACGACCTCAAGCGCCCAACCAAAAGCTACCCAAAGTGCAAATTGCTACCTCAGTTCGACGAGGAGGCGCCGGAGTACATACCACCATCGCACAATACAGACGATCGACCACCACGTGATCGGGACAAAATGGCAACTCATGCCGAACACCAGCCCGCCCCGCCTCATCACTTAGGCAGAGGTAAATTAGCCCATGGCCATACATACAACCTCTGGAAGAACCTGAACAATAAAGCAGGACATACCAGATCAATCTATGGATCGCGAGGACACGCCTCGACACGTGACAATGGCCACCTATTCAGACGTGACAAACCCAGTCATGCACGGGCTGAACACCGCAGATGGACTCCATCAGAGCTGCGTCACGATACGGCCCGATATAGAGGCCCCGCACACCCTCATTGCTTCACTGATGAGGTCCTGGATCACAAATTCCCCGAAGGATTCAAGCCCGTGAACATAGAATCATACGATGGAACCACGGACCCCGCGTGTGGATCGAGGACTTCATTCTCCACATCCAGATGGCCCGCGGAGATGACCTCCACGCCATAAAATACCTCCCTCTAAAACTCAAAGGGCCAGCTCGGCATTGGCTAAACAGTCTGCCTGAAAATTCCATTGGCAGATGGGAGGACTTGGAAGAGGCTTTCCTCGATAACTTCCAAGGTACATATGTTCGACCTCCGGACGCTGATGACCTAAGCCATATAGTTCAACAGCCCGGAGAGTCCGCCAGGAAATTCTTGACAAGGTTCTTAACTAAAAAGAACCAAATTGTCGACTGTCCGGACGCCGAAGCTCTAGCAGCTTTCAAGCATAGCATCCGCGACGAATGGCTCGCTCGCACCTCGGCTAAGAAAAGCCAAAATCCATGGCGGCCCTCACGACATTCATGACTCGCTTTTTGTTGGAAATATGCCCTAGAGGCAATAATAAATTAGTTATTATTATATTTCCTTGTTCATGATAATTGTCTTTATTCATGCTATAACTGTATTATCTGGAAATCGTAATACACGTGTGAATACATAGACCATAATATGTCCCTAGTAAGCCTCTAGTTGACTAGCTCGTTGATCAATAGATGGTTACGGTTTCCTGACCATGGACATTGGATGTCATTGATAACGGGATCACATCATTAGGAGAATGATGTGATGGACAAGACCCAATCCTAAGCCTAGCACAAAGATCGTACAGTTCGTATGCTAAAGCTTTTCTAATGTCAAGTATCATTTCCTTAGACCATGAGATTGTGCAACTCCCGGATACCGTAGGAGTGCTTTGGGTGTATCAAACGTCACAACGTAACTGGGTGACTATAAAGGTGCATTACAGGTATCTCCGAAAGTGTCTGTTGGGTTGGCACGAATCGAGACTGGGATTTGTCACTCCGTGTAAGCGGAGAGGTATCTCTGGGCCCACTCGGTAGGACATCATCATATGCGCAATGTGACCAAAGAGTTGATCACGGGATGATGTGTTACGGAACGAGTAAAGAGACTTGCCGGTAACGAGATTGAACAAGGTATAAGGATACCGACGATCGAATCTCGGGCAAGTAACATACCGCTAGACAAAGGGAATTGTACACGGGATTGATTAAGTCCTTGACATCGTGGTTCATCCGATGAGATCATCGTGGAACATGTGGGAGCCATCATGGGTATCCAGATCCCGCTGTTGGTTATTGACCGGCGAACGTCTCGGTCATGTCTGCATGTCTCCCAAACCCGTAGGGTCTACACACTTAAGGTTCGGTGACGCTAGGGTTATGAAGATATGTGTATGCAGTAACCCGAATATTGTTCGGAGTCCCGGATGAGATCCCGGACGTCACGAGGAGTTCCGGAATGGTCCGGAGGTAAAGAATTATATATAGGAAGTGCTGTTTCGGCCATCGGGACAAGTTTCGGGGTTATCGGTATTGTACCGGGACCACCGGAAGGGTCCCGGGGGCCCACCGGGTGGGGCCACCTGTCCCGGGGGGCCACATGGGCTGTAAGGGGTGCGCCTTGGCCTATATGGGCCAAGGGCACCAGCCCCTATAGGCCCATGCGCCTAGGGTTTCCATATGGGAGGAGTCCCACTAGTGGAAGGCACCTCTAGGTGCCTTGGGGGGGAGGGAAACCTCCCTTGGGCAGCCGCACCTAGGAGATTGGATCTCCTAGGCTGGCGCACCACCCCCCTTGGCCCTCCTATATATAGTGGGGGAGAGGAGGAACTTCACACACCAGCCCCTGGCGCCTCCCTCTCTCCCCGTTACGTCTCTCCCTCGTAGTATAGGCGAAGCCCTGCTACTGTGACGCCCTGCATCCACCACCACGCCGTCGTGTTGCTGGATCTTCATCAACCTCTCCCTATCCCCTTGCTGGATCAAGGCATGGGAGACGTCTCCGGGCTGTACGTGTGTTGAACGCGGAGGTGCCGTGCATTCGGCACTTGATCATCGGTGATTTGAATCACGACGAGTACGACTCCATCAACCCCGTTCACTTGAACGCTTCCGCTTAGCGATCTACAAGGGTATGTAGATGCACTCTCCTTCCCCTCGTTGCTGGTTTCTCCATAGATAGATCTTGGTGATACGTAGGAAAATTTTGAATTTCTGCTACGTTCCCCAACAGTGGCATCATGAGCTAGGTCTTTGCGTAGATTCTATGCACGAGTAGAACACAAAGAAGTTGTGGGCGTTGATTTTGTTCAATGTGCTTGCCGTTACTAGTCTTATCTTGATTCGGCGGCATCGTGGGATGAAGCGGCCCGGACCGACCTTACACGTATTCTTACGTGAGACTGGTTCCACCGACTGACATGCACTAGTTGCATAAGGTGGCTAGCGGGTGTCTGTCTCTCCTACTTTAGTCGGATCGGATTCGATGAAAAGGTTCCTTATGAAGGGTAAATAGCAATTGGCATATCACGTTGTGGTTTTGCGTAGGTAAGAAACGTTCTTGCTAGAAACCCATAGCAGCCACGTAAAACATGCAAACAACAATTAGAGGACGTCTAACTTGTTTTTGCAGGGTATGCTATGTGATGTGATATGGCCAAAAGGATGTGATGAATGATATATGTGATGTATGAGATTGATCATGTTCTTGTCAAGGGAATCACGACTTGCATGTCGATGACGAGACAACTTCAAGAAGACACAATGATGGAGATCATGATGATGGAGATCATGGTGTCATACCGGTGACAAGATGATCATGGAGCCCCAAGATGGAGATCAAAGGAGCTACATGATATTGGCCATATCATGTCACTATTTGATTGCATGTGATGTTTATCATGTTTATACATCTTATTTGCTTAGAACGACGGTAGTAAATAAGATGATCCCTCATTAAAATTTCAAGAAGTGTTCTCCCCTAACTATGCACCGTTGCTACAGTTCGTCGTTTCGAAGCATCACGTGTTAATCGGGTGTGATAGATTCTTTCGTTCACATACAACGGGTGTAACAAGTTTTACACATGCAAAAACACTTAGGGTTAACTTGACGAGCCTAGCATGTGAAGACATGGCCTCGGAACACAGAGACCGAAAGGTCGAGCATGAGTCGTATAGAAGATACGATCAACATGAAGATGTTCACCGACGTTGACTAGTCCGTCTCACGTGTTGATCGGACACGGCCTAGTTCACTCGGATCATGTAATCACTTAGATGACTAGAGGGATGTCTATCTGAGTGGGAGTTCATAAGATGAACTTAATTATCCTGAACATAGTCAAAAGATTTTTGCAAATTATGTCGTAGCTCGCGTTTCAGTTCTACTGTTTAGATATGTTCCTAGAGAAAAATTAGTTGAAAGTTGATAGTAGCAATTATGCGGACTAGGTCCGTAAACTGAGGATTGTCCTCATTGCTTCATAGAAGGCTGATGTCCTTAATGCACCGCTCAGTGTGCTGAACCTCGAACGTTGTCTGTGGATGTTGCGAACATCTGACATACACGTTTTTGATAACTACGTGATAGTTCAGTTAAAAGGTTTAGAGTTGAGGTACCAAAGACGTTTTGAAACGTCACGAAACATATGAGATGTTTTGAGGGCTGAAATTGGAATTTCAGGCTCGTGCCCATGTCAAGAGGTATAAGACCTCCGACGATTTTCTTAACCTGCAAACTAAGGAGAAAAGCTCAATTGTTGAGCTTGTGCACAGATTGTCTGAGTACAACAATCATTTGAATCGAGTGGGAGTTAATCTTCCAGATAAGATAGTGATGTTTCTCCGAAGTCATTTCCACCAAGCTGTTAGAGCTTCGTGTTGAACTATGATATATCAGGGATATATATGATGATCCTTGAGATATTCGCGATGATTGACACCACGAAAGTAGAAATCAAGAAGGAGCATCAATTGTTGATGGTTTGTGAAACCGCTAGTTTCAAGAAGGGCAAGGGCAAGAAGGGATACTTCGTGAAACGGCAATTCAGCTGCTGCTCTAGTGAAGAAACCCAAGGTTGAACCCAAACCCGAGACTAAGTGCTTCTGTAATAAAGGGAACAGCCACTGGAGCAGAATTACCCTAGATACTTGGTAGATTAGAAGGCTGGCAAGGTCGATAGAAGTATATTGGATATACATTATGTTAATGTATACTTTACTAGTACTCCTAGTAGCACCAGGGTATTAGATACCGGTTCGGTTGCTAAGTGTTAGTAACTCGAAATAAAAGCTGCGGAATAAACGGAGACTAGCTAAAGGTGAGATGACGATATGTGTTGGAAGTGTTTCCAAGCTTGATATGATCAAGTATCGCACGCTCCCTCTACCATCGAGATTGGTGTTTGCGTTGAGCATGGACATGATTGGATTATGTCTATCGCAATACGGTCATTCATTTAAGGAGAATAATGGTTACTCTGTTTATTTGAATAGTACCTTCAAATGGTCTTAGACCTAAAATGAATGGTTTATTGAATCTCGATCGTAGTGATACACATGTTCATGCCAAAAGATAGTAATGATAGTACCACCTACTTGTGGCACTGCCACGTAAGTCATATCGGTATAAAACGCATGAAGAAGCTCCATGTTGATGGATCTTTGGGCTCACTCATTTTTGAAAAGTTTGAGACAAGCGAACCATGTCTATTGGTGTATATGCATGAAGAAACTCCATGCAAATGGACCGTTTGAACTCACTTGATTTTGAATCACTTGAGACATGCAAATCATACCGCATGGGCAAGATGACTGAAAGCCTCGGTTTCAGTAAAATGGAACTAGAAAGCAAATTGTTGGAAGTAATACATTTTGATGTGTGTAGTCCAATGAGTGCTGAGGCATGTAGTGGATATCGTTATGTTCTTTCTTCACAGATGATTTGAGTAGATGTTGAGTACATTTACTTGATGAATCACGAGTCTGAATTATTGAAAGGTTCAAGTAATTTCAGTGTGAAGTTGAAAGATCGTCGTGACAAGAGGATAAAAGATCAATGATATGATCATAAAGATGAATATCTGAATTACGAGTTTGGCACAAAATTAAGACATTGTGGAAATCGTTTCACAACTAATACAGCCTGGAACACCATAGTGTGATGGTGTGTCCGAACATCATAACTGCACCCTATTGGATATGATGCATACCATGATGTTTCTTATTGAATTACCATGATAGTTTATGGGTTAGGCATTAGAGACAACCACATTCACTTTAAATAGGGCACCACGTAATTCCGATGATATGACACCGTATGAACTATGGTTTAGAGAAACCTAAGCTGTCATTTCTTAAAAGTTTGGGACTGCGACGCTTATGTGAAAAAGTTTTAGGCTGATAAGCTCGAACCTAAAGCGGATAAATGCATCTTCATAGGACACCCAAAACAGTTGGGTATACCTCCTGTCTCAGATTCGAAAGCAATAAGGGATTGTTTCTAGAATCGGGTCCTTTCTCGAGGAAAAGTTTCTCTCGAAAGAATTGAGTGGGAGGATGGTGGAGACTTGATGAGGTTATTGAACCGTTACTTCAACTAGTGTATAGCAGGGCACAAAGAGTTGTTCCTGTGGCACCTACACCAATTGAAGTGGAAGCTTATGATATTGATCATGAGACTTAGGATCAAGTCACTCCCAAACCTCGTGGGATGACAAGGACACGTACTACTTCAGAGTGGTACGTAATCCTGTCTTGGAAGTCATGTTGCTAGACAACAATGAACCTACGAGCTATGGAGAAGCGATGGTGGGCCTGGATTCCGATAAATGGCTTCAGGCCATATAATCCGAGAGAGGATCCATGTATGAAAAACAAAGTGTAGACTTTGGAAGAACTACTTGATGGTCGTAAGGCTGTTGAGTGTAGATGGATTTTAAAAGGAAGACGGACAATGATGGTAATTGTCACCATTAAGAAAGCTCGACTTGTCATTAAGATGTTTTCCGACAAGTTCAAGGAGTTGACTACGATGAGACTTTCTCACCCGTAGCGATGCTAAGAGTCTGTTGGAATTATATTAGCGATCACTGCTTTATTTATGAAATCTTGCAGATAGGATGTCAAAACATTGTTTCCTCGACAATTTTCTTGAGGAAAGGTTGTATGTGATACAACCGGAAGGTTTTGTCAATCCTGAAAGATGCTAATAAGTATGCAAAGCTCCAGCAATCCTTCTAAGGACTGGAGTAAGCATCTCGGAGTTGGAATGTATGCTTTGATGAGATGATCAAAGATTTTGGGTATATACAAAGTTTATGAGAAACTTGTATTTCCAAAGAAGTGAGTGGGAGCACTATAGAATTTCTGATGAGTATATGTTGTTAACATATTTTAATCGGAAATGATGTAGAATTTCTAGAAAGCATATAGGGTTATTTGAAAGTGTTTTTCAATGGAAAGCCTGGATTAAGCTACTTGAACATTGAGCATCAAGATCTATAAGGATAGATCAAAATGCTTAATAGTACTTTCAAATGAGCACATACCTTGACATGGTCTTGAAGGTGTTCAAGATGGATCAGTCAAAGAAGGAGTTCTTGCCTGAGTTGTAAGGTATGAAGTTAAGACTTAAAGCTCGACCACGGCAGAATAGAGAGAAAGGACGAAGGTCGTCCCCTATGCTTAAGACATAGGCTCTACAGTATGCTATGCTGTGTACCGCACCTGAAGTGTGCCTTGCCATGAGTCAGTCAAGGGGTACAAGAGTGATCCAAGAATGGATCACGGGACAACGGTCAAAGTTATCGTTAGTAACTAGTGGACTAAGGAATTTTCTCGATTATGGAGGTGGTAAAAGAGTTCGTCGTAATGAGTTACGTCGATGCAAGCTTAACACCTATCCGGATAGCTCTGAGTAGAGATACCGGATGCATATAATGGAGCAACAATTTAGAATAGCTCCAAGTAGAATAGTTATTTGGAATAGCTCCAAATAGAGCATGGTAGCTACATCTAGGAGATGACATAGAGATTTGTAAAAGGTTCGGACCCGTTGACTAAAACCTCTCTCACAAGCAACATGATCAAACCTAAAACTCATTGAGTGTTAATCACATAGTGATGTGAACTGGACTACTAACTCTAGTAAACTCTTGGGTGTTAGTCACATGGCGATGTGACCTGTGAGTGTTAATCACATGGCGATGTGAACTAGATTATTGACTCTAGTGCAAGTGGGAGACTGTTGGAAATATGCCCTAGAGGCAATAATAAATTAGTTATTATTATATTTCCTTGTTCATGATAATTGTCTTTATTCATGCTATAACTGTATTATCCGGAAATCGTAATACACGTGTGAATACATAGACCATAATATGTCCCTAGTAAGCCTCTAGTTGACTAGCTCGTTGATCAATAGATGGTTACGGTTTCCTGACCATGGACATTGGATGTCATTGATAACGGGATCACATCATTAGGAGAATGATGTGATGGACAAGACCCAATCCTAAGCCTAGCACAAAGATCGTACAGTTCGTATGCTAAAGCTTTTCTAATGTCAAGTATCATTTCCTTAGACCATGAGATTGTGCAACTCCCGGATACCGTAGGAGTGCTTTGGGTGTATCAAACGTCACAACGTAACTGGGTGACTATAAAGGTGCATTACAGGTATCTCCGAAAGTGTCTGTTGGGTTGGCACGAATCGAGACTGGGATTTGTCACTCCGTGTAAGCGGAGAGGTATCTCTGGGCCCACTCGGTAGGACATCATCATATGCGCAATGTGACCAAGGAGTTGATCACGGGATGATGTGTTACGGAACGAGTAAAGAGACTTGCCGGTAACGAGATTGAACAAGGTATAGGATACCGACGATCGAATCTCGGGCAAGTAACATACCGCTAGACAAAGGGAATTGTATACGGGATTGATTAAGTCCTTGACATCGTGGTTCATCCGATGAGATCATCGTGGAACATGTGGGAGCCAATGGGTATCCAGATCCCGCTGTTGGTTATTGACCGAGACGTCTCGGTCATGTCTGCATGTCTCCCGAACCCGTAGGGTCTACACACTTAAGGTTCGGTGACGCTAGGGTTATGAAGATATGTGTATGCAGTAACCCGAATGTTGTTCGGAGTCCCGGATGAGATCCCGGACGTCACGAGGAGTTCCGGAATGGTCCGGAGGTAAAGAATTATATATAGGAAGTGCTGTTTCGGCCATCGGGACAAGTTTCGGGGTTATCGGTATTGTACCGGGACCACCGGAAGGGTCCCGGGGGCCCACCGGGTGGGGCCACCTGTCCCGGGGGGCCACATGGGCTGTAAGGGGGTGCGCCTTGGCCTATATGGGCCAAGGGCACCAGCCCCTATAGGCCCATGCGCCTAGGGTTTCCATATGGGAGGAGTCCCACTAGTGGAAGGCACCTCTAGGTGCCTTGGGGGGGAGGGAAACCTCCCTTGGCAGCCGCACCTAGGAGATTGGATCTCCTAGGCTGGCGCACCACCCCCCTTGGCCCTCCTATATATAGTGGGGGAGAGGAGGAACTTCACACACCAGCCCCTGGCGCCTCCCTCTCTCCCCGTTACGTCTCTCCCTCGTAGTATAGGCGAAGCCCTGCTACTGTGACGCCCTGCATCCACCACCACGCCGTCGTGTTGCTGGATCTTCATCAACCTCTCCCTCTCCCCTTGCTGGATCAAGGCATGGGAGACGTCTCCGGGCTGTACGTGTGTTGAACGCGGAGGTGCCGTGCGTTCGGCACTTGATCATCGGTGATTTGAATCACGACGAGTACGACTCCATCAACCCAGTTCACTTGAACGCTTCCGCTTAGCGATCTACAAGGGTATGTAGATGCACTCTCCTTCCCCTCGTTGCTGGTTTCTCCATAGATAGATCTTGGTGATACGTAGGAAAATTTTGAATTTCTGCTACGTTCCCCAACACTTTTGTGCGGGCGAGGTCAGTTGGTTGGCCCGTAGCAAAAACAATGCAAGCGACACCGGGACCCCTGAAGTTAAAAGCAACAAAGACAAGTCTCGAAGCAATAGATACAAGCGCCGAAACAACAGTGAAAACACCAAGGATACGACGGTCAACGCCAGATTCAGTGGCTCTAAGTCCGGTCAGTGGAAGAAGCCGTTCCAAAAGAACAATTCGGGCCCATCCAGCTTGGACCGCATACTTGATCGTCCATGCCAGATTCATGGCACCCCCGACAAGTATCCTAATCATACAAATAGAGAGTGCTGGGTTTTCAAACAGGCCGGCAAATTAAATGCCGAGAATAAGGAAAAGGGATCGCAAAGCGAGGACGATGACGAAGAGCCACGACAATCGAACACAGGGGGACAGAAGAAGTTTCCTCCTCAGGTCAAAACGGTGAACATGATATATGCCACCCACATCCCCAAGAGGGAGCGCAAGCGTGCGCTCAGGGATGTCTACGCAATAGAGCCAGTCGCCCCAAAATTCAATCCATGGTCATCATGCCCGATAACTTTTGATCGCCCGGATCACAAGACCAGTATCCGTCACGGAGGCTCAGCCGCACTGGTCTTAGACCCAATAATTGATGGGTTCCACCTGACTCGTGTCCTTATGGACAGCGGTAGCAACCTCAATATTCTCTATCAGGATACAATGTGAAAAATGGGCATTAACCCATCAAGGATCAAGCCTACAAAGACCACTTTTAAAGGAGTCATTGAAGGAAATATGCCCTAGAGGCAATAATAAAGTTATTATTTATTTCCTTATATTCATGATAAATGTTTATTATTCATGCTAGAATTGTATTAACTGAAACATAATACATGTGTGAATACATAGACAAACAGTGTCACTAGTATGCCTCTACTTGACTAGCTCGTTGATCAAAGATGGTTATGTTTCCTAACCATAGACATGAGTTGTCATTTGATTAACGGGATCACATCATTAGGAGAATGATGTGATTGACTGACCCATTCCGTTAGCTTAGCACCTGATCGTTTAGTATGTTGCTATTGCTTTCTTCATGACTTATACATGTTCCTATGACTATGAGATTATGCAACTCCCGTTTACCAGAGGAACACTTTGTGTGCTACCAAACGTCACAACGTTAACTGGGTGATTATAAAGGAGCTCTACAGGTGTCTCCGAAGGTACTTATTGAGTTGGTGTATTTCGAGATTAGGATATCTCACTCCGATCGTCGGAGAGATATCTCTGGGCCCACTCGGTAATGCACATCACTATAAGCCTTGCAAGCATTGTAACTAATGAGTTAGTTACAGGATGATGTATTACAGAACGAGTAAAGAGACTTGTCGGTAACGAGATTGAACTAGGTATTGAGATACCGACGATCGAATCTCAGGCAAGTAACATACCGATGACAAAGGGAACAACATATGTTGTTATGCGGTTCGACCGATAAAGATCTTCGTAGAATATGTAGGAGCCAATATGGGCATCCAGGTTCCGCTATTGGTTATTGACCAGAGAAAGTGTCTCGGTCATGTCTACATACTTCTCGAACCCATAGGGTCCGCACGCTTAACGTTCGTTGACGATATAATATTTATGAGTTATGTATGTTGGTAACCGAATGTTGTTCGGAGTTCCACATAAGACCACGGACATGACGAGGAACTCCGGAATGGTCCGGAGATAAAGTTTGATATATGGGATAATAGTGTTTGGTCTCCCGAAGGGTTCCGTAATTCATCGGAAGGGGTTCCAGATGTTTCCTGAAATGTTTGGGTACGAGAACACTTTATTTGGGCCAAAGGGGAAAGCCCACAAGGTTTTTGGAAAGCACAAAAGGAAGTTATGCAGAGTCCAGGGGCCAGACGCCAAGGTCCTTGGCGTCTGGGTCCACACGCCGGGAAACCTGGCGTCTGGCCCTGGAGTCCGAGAAGGACTCTTGCCTTTCGGGTGAAACCGACTTTGTGGAGGCTTTTACTCCAAGTTTCGACCCCAAGGCTCAACATATAAATAGAGGGGTAGGGCTAGCACCCAAGACACATCAAGAAACACCAAGCCGTGTGCCGGCAACCCCGTCCCCTCTAGTTTATCCTCCGTCATAGTTTTCGTAGTGCTTAGGCGAAGCCCGGAGATTGTTCTTCACCAACACCATCACCACGCTGTCGTGCTGCCGGAACTCATCTACTACTTCGCCCCTCTTGCTGGATCGAGAAGGTGAGGACGTCATCAAGCTGAACGTGTGCTGAACGCGGAGGTGCCGTACGTTCGGTACTTGATCGGGACGGATCATGAAGGTGTACGACTACATCAACCACGTTGATAAACGCTTCCGCTTTCGGTCTATGAGGGTACGTAGACATACTCTCCCCTCTTGTTGCTATGCATCACCATGATCTTGCGTGTGCGTAGGAAAATTCGAAATTACTACGTTCCCAAACAGTGGCATCCGAGCCAGGTTTATGCGTAGATGTTATATGCACGAGTAGAACACAAATGAGTTGTGGGTAATACAAGTCATACTGCTTACCAGCATGTCATACTTTGCTTCGGCGGTATTGTTGGATGAAGCGGCCCGGACCGACATTACGCGTACGCTTATGCAAGACTAGTTCTACCGACGTGCTTTGCACATAGGTGGCTGGCGGGTGTCAGTTTCTCCAACTTTAGTTGAACCAAGTGTAACTACGCGTGGTCCTTGTTGAAGGTTAAAACAACACTAACTTGACGAACTATCATTGTGGTTTTGATGCGTAGGTAAGAACGGTTCTTGCTCAGCCCGTAGCAGCCACGTAAAACTTGGAACAACAAAGTAGAGGACGTCTAACTTGTTTTTGCAGGGCATGTTGTGATGTGATATGGTCAAGATGTGATGAGATATAATTGTTGTATGAGATGATCATGTTTTGTTAAAGTTATCGACAACTGGCAAAAGCCTTATGGTTGTCTCTTTATTGCATAAGATGCAAGTCCCATGTAATTGCTTTACTTTATCGCTATGCGATAGCAATAGTTGCAAAAGCAATAGTTGGCGAGATGACCATATGACGACACATTGATAAAAGATCAAGATGATGAAGATCATGGTGTCATGCTGGTAACAATGGAGATCATGACAATACTTTGGAGATGGAGATCAAAGCATAAGATGATGATGGCCATATCATGTCACATGTTTGGATTGCATGTGATGTTTATCTTTTATACATCTTATTTTTGCTTAGTTCGACGGTAGCATTATAAGATGATCTCTAACTAAATTTTAAGGTAAAAGTGTTCTCCCTAAGTATGCACCATTGCCAAAGTTCGTCGTGCCGAGACACCACGTGATGACCGGGTGTGATAAGCTCTACGTTCATCTACAATGGGTGCAAGCCAGTTTTGCACACGCAGAATACTCAGGTTAAACTTGATGAGCCTAGCATATGCAGATATGACCTCGGAACACCGGAGACCGAAAGGTCGAGCGTGAATCATATAGTAGATATGATCAACATAATGATGTTCACCATTGAAAACTACTCCATCTCACGTGATGATCGGACATGGTTTAGTTGATTTGGATCACGTGATCGTTTAGATGACTAGAGGGATGTCTATCTAAGTGGGAGTTCTTAAGTAATATGATTAACTGAACTTTAATTTATCATGAACTTAGTCCTGGTAGTATTAGCATATCTATGTTGTAGATCAATAGCTCATGTTTAGCTCCTCTGTTTTATTTTTGATATGCTCCTAGAGAAAACTAAGTTGAAAGATGTTAGTAGCAATGATGCGGATTGGATCCGTGATCTGAGGATTATCCTCATTGCTGCACAGAAGAATTATGTCCTTGATGCACCGCTAGGTGACAGACCTATTGCAGGAGCAGATGCAGATGTTATGAATGTTTGGCTAGCTCAATATGATGACTACTTGATAGTTTAGTGCACCATGCTTAACAGCTTAGAATCGGGACTTCAAAGACATTTTGAATGTCATGGAGTTGGGGAACGTAGTAATTTCAAAATTTTCCTACGCACACACAAGATCATGGTGATGCATAGCAACGAGAGGGGAGAGTGTTGTCTACGTACCCTCATAGACCGGCAACAGAAGTGTTGACACAACATAGAGGAAGTAGTCGTACGTCTTCCCGATCCGACCGATCCAAGTACCGAATGTACGGCACCTCCGAGTTCTGCACATGTTCAACTTGGTGACGTCCCTCGAGCTCCGATCTAGCAAAACATTGAGGGAGAGTTTCTTCAGCACGACCGCGTGATGACAGTGATGATGTTCTACCGACGCAGGGCTTCGCCTAAGCATCGCTACGGTATGACCGAGGTGGAATATGGTGGAAGGGGGCACCGAACACGGCTAAGGAACGATCACGAGGATCAACTTGTGTGTAATGGGGTGCCCCTTGCCTCAGTATATAAAGGAGGGAGAGGGGGAGGTGCGACCAGCCCTAGGGGTGCGCCTAGAGGAGTCCTACTCCAACCGGGAGTAGGACTCCCCCCTATTGCCTTGTTGGAAAAGGAAGGAGGAAGGGAGAAAGAGGAAAGGGGGGGCGCCGCCCCCCCTTCCTTGTCCTATTCGGACTAGGGGCGGAGGGGGCGCGCGGCCTGCCCTGGCCGGCCCTCCTCTTCTCCCTTATGGCCCATGTAGGCCGAATAACCCCCCCCCCCCGGGGGGGGGGGGTTCCGGTAACCCTCCGGTACTCCAGTAAAATCCCGATTTCACCCGCAACGTTTCCAATATCCAAATATAGGCTTCCAATATATCAATCTTTATGTCTCGACCATTTCGAGACTCCTCGTCATGTCCGTGAGCACATCCGGGACTCCGAACAACCTTTGGTACATCAAAACACAAAAACCCTAATTACGATCGTCATCGAACTTTAAGCGTGCGGACCCTACGGGTTTGAGAACTATGTAGACATGACCGAGACACGTCTCCGGTCAATAACCAATAGCGGAACCTAGATGCTCATATTGGCTCCTACATATTCTACGAAGATCTTTATCGGTCAGACCGCATAACAACATACGTTGTTCCCTTTGTCATCGGTATGTTACTTGACCGAGATTCGATCATCGGTATCTCAATCGCTAGTTCAATCTCTTTACCGGCAAGTCTCTTTACTCGTTCTGTAATACATCATCCCGCAACTAACTTATTAATTGCAATGCTTGCAAGGCTTGAGTGATGTGCATTACCGAGAGGGCCCAGAGATACCTCTCCGACAATTGGAGTGAAAAATCCTAATCTCGAAATACGCCAACCCAACAAGTACCTTCGGAGACACCTGTAGAGCACCTTTATAATCACCCAGTTACGTTGTGACGTTTGGTAGCACACAAAGTGTTCCTCCGGTAAACGGGAGTTGCATAATCTCATAGTCATAGGAACATGTATAAGTTATGAAGAAAGTAATAGCAACAAACTAAATGATCAAGTGCTAAGCTAACGGAATGGGTCAAGTCAATCACATCATTCTCCTAATGATGTGATCCCGTTAATCAAATGACAACTCATGTCTATGGTTAGGAAACATAACCATCTTTGATCAACGAGCTAGTCAAGTAGAGGCATACTAGTGACACTCTGTTTGTCTATGTATTCACACATGTATTATGTTTCCGGTTAATACAATTCTAGCATGAATAATAAACATTTATCATGATATAAGGAAATAAATAATAACTTTATTATTGCCTCTAGGGCATATTTCCTTCAGTCTCCCACTTGCACTAGAGTCAATAATCTAGATTACACAGTAATGATTCTAACACCCATGAAGCCTTGGTGCCGATCATGTTTTGCTCATGGAAGAGGCTTAGTCAGCGGGTCTACAACATTCAGATTCATATGTATCTTGCAAATTTCTATGTCTCCCACTTGGACTAAATCCCGAATGGAATTGAAGCGTCTCTTGATGTGCTTGGTTCTCTTGTGAAATCTGGATTCCTTTGCCAAGGCAATTGCACCAGTATTGTCACAAAAGATTTTCATTGGACTCGATGCACTAGGTATGACACCTAGATCGGATATGAACTCCTTCATCCAGACTCCTTCATTTGCTGCTTCCGAAGCAGCTATGTACTCCGCTTCACATCTAGATCCCGCCACGACGCTTTGTTTAGAACTGCACCAACTGACATCTCCATCGTTCAGTAAAAACACGTATCCGGTTTGCGATTTAGAATTGTCCGAATCAGTGTCAAAGCTTGCATCAACGTAACCATTTACGATGAGCTCTTTGTCACCTCCATATACGAGAAACATATCCTTAGTCCTTTTCAGGTATTTCAGGATGTTCTTGTAACGCCCTCGATGCGGCTATATCTCCCACGTGTCGAAGCACGACTTAGAGGCATAACCGCATTGAAAGCAATGTCGCAAGTGAGGTAATCTTCGCAAACAACCCATGTAATACAATAAGGGAAAAGATACATAGTTGGCTTACAATCGCCACTTCACAGAAATACATGAATAAAGCATTACATCATCCAAATACAGTCAAGGTCCGACTACGGAACCAAAATAAAAGAAGAACCCCAAATGCGACAAGGTCCCTGATCGACCCCAACTGGGCTCCACCACTGATCAACTAGAACGAAACAACACAAAGGACAAGATCTTCATCGAGCTCCTCCTTGAGCTTGGTTGAGCCATATGCACGGTTCAACGGCACCTGCAAGCTGGTTTTGGAAGTATCTGTGAGTCACGGGGACTCAGCAATCTCGCACCCTCGCGATCAAGACTATTTAAGCTTATGGGTAAGGTAAAGGTATGAGGTGGAGCTGCAGCAAGCGACTAGCATATTTGGTGACTAACATACACAAATGAGAGCAAGAAGAGAAGGCAAAGCACGACCGAGAAACTATGATCAAGAAGTGATCCAAGAACAACCTGCGTCAAGCATAACTCCAACACCGTGTTCACTTCCCGGACTCCACCGGAAAGAGACCATCACGGAAACACACGCGGTTGAATCATTTTAATTAAGTTAAGGTTCAAGTTATCTACAACCGGACATTAAAAAATTCCCATCTGCCCATAACCGCGGGCACGGCTTTCGAAAGTTAAAATCCCTGCAGGGGTGTCCCAACTTAGCCCATGACAAGCTCTCACGGTCAACGAAGGATATTCCTTCTAGCGGGAAGACCCGATCAGACTCGGAATCCCGGTTACAAGACATTTCGACAATGGTAAAACAAGTCCAGCAACACCGCCCGAATGTGCCGACAAATCCCGATAGGAGCTGCACATATCTCGTTCTCAGGGCACACTCAGATTGTCCAAACTTCTGGTAGGCCAGCCCAGAGTTGCCCCTGGTGGCCACCGGCGGCTGACAGTTTGGACCAACACTCAGAGGAGCACTGGCCCGGGGGGGTTAAAATAATGATGACCCTTGAGTCTGCAGAACCCAAGGGAAAGAAAAGGCTAGGTGGCAAATGGTAAAACCAAGGTTGGGCATTGCTGGAGGAGTTTTATTCAAGGCGAACTGTCAAGGGGTTCCCATTATAGCCCAACCGCGTAAACAACGCAAAATCCGGGAACATAACGCCGATATGACGGAAACTAGGGCGGCAAGAGTGGAACAAAACACCAGGCATAAGGCCGAGCCTTCCACCCTTTACCAAGTATATAGATGCATTAATTAAATAAGAGATATTGTGATATCCCAACAAGTAAACATGTTCCATCAAGGAATAACATCTCCATGTTCCAACAAGGAACAAACTTCAATCTTCACCTGCAACTAACAACGCTATAAGAGGGGCTGAGCAAAGCGGTAACATAGCCAAACAACGGTTTGCTAGGACAAGGTGGGTTAGAGGCTTGGTTCAACAATATGGGAGGCATGATAAGCAAGTGGTAGGTATCGCAGCATAGGCATAGCAAAAGAGCGAGCCACTAGCAAGCAAAGATAGAAGTGATTTCGAGGGTATGGTCATCTTGCCTGAAATCCTGCAAGGAAGAAGAACGAGTCCATGAAGAAGATAAACGGACGTAGTCGAACGGATCCTCACACACACGACGTTATCGGAACCAACCCGAAGAAGCAACAACGGAAATAAGCAAACAACATAGTAAACAACCAACACATCAACATGGCATGATGCACAATCGAGTATGATGCATGTCCGGTTTAATGAAGCATGGCATGGCAAAGTGCACAAACAATACTACAAATTAAGTGGAGCTCATTATGCAACGGAGTTACATATTGACGGAACACCACATTAATTATTTAGTTCGATCTCGTTTATGTACCCAACAATATTAAATGTTGATTAACCATGGCAAGAGGGTGAAGCAAAGTAAAACTACCTATCAAGTCAAGGTTAAATGAGGCCGGAAGCAACGAACAACAAATCCAGAAACTCCTCATGTGCATAAATTAGATTTGGTACTGTTCTGCCCTAAACACAATTTTAGGGTAGTTAAACATGCAAAGTAAAGCCATCATGATAATCTAGGCATTTTTCCACCCCATTTACATATAAAGTTTATTAAATTCCGAGTTACGGTTATTTAGTTATGAATTAAACCATTTTAGCAAGTTATTTAAGCAAATTTAAACAAACAACATATTAAACATTTTAAACATGGATGAAAAAGACATATCATGAAACTATATGAAATTCTAAGCATTTTACATATTTAAACCATTTTAATCCGAAGCACTGTTCAAGAGTTATTAATGCATGAACAACATGGGCTTTCTGCAAAACTGCTGTCTCTGGAAAAATACTAAAATGCAGATCTGAAAAAAAGGAACTGGACCAAAATAGGGGCGGCTGGGCACTCACCATGGGCCTTGGCACGGAACTGTGGAGAGGAGGAGGCAGGCCCGCAGCTGGGCTAACAGATCTGGGCCACGAGGAGGCTTGAGGCCCAGGTGGCTGCCCACGTTGGCGATTGAACGGTTCAACGGGGAGGCTTGGCCGAAGCAGAGCAGCGCACGACGGGGCCAGCGAGCACGAAGTAGAGCAGCGCCCGAGCTCCGGCGAGCGGGCAAGGCGGAGGGAGAAGGTCGGCGGCGAGGACCACTCCGGCGAGGCACGTACTTGGCGCGGGGTCCACGAAGGAGCGGCAGGAGAGGTTCGCGATGGTAGCAGCGATGCAGGCGGTGCTCCCACGCCACACTCGCCGGTGCGGCGGCGGAGGCTAGGGCGGAGAGGTCGCCGGGGCCCTGGGCGATGGAGGTCGTCGGAGGGCGAGGTCACGGTGGGTCTGTAGTTCGCCTAGGCCACGACGACGAGGAGGCCACCGGAGATGGCCGGATCGGGACAGTTCATGTCGGGGAGGCGAGGTGCAGGCGAAGCTTGCGGGCATGACGAAGGTCGTGGCGGGCGGCTGGAGGGCCGCAGGAGGAAGGAGCGCTTGGGCGCTGTTCCTTCTTGGGGTGGAGCGCCGAGCATCTCCCGTGTGGGTGCTCGGGCGGAGGAGGCAGAGACTCGTTCGATGCAGAGGTGAAGCAGCAGTCACAAGGTTTGGAGAGGATGCGAGGATTCAGGCGGGGATGCACGCCGACGACGCGGACGAGGCGAAGGCCTCTGGCGAAGAAGCTCTAGGCGGCGGCGCTGCAAGATCGGGGACGTGAGCGTCCAAGGCATCGAGTCTCTGCTAGAGAAGGGAGAGGCGAGAGAGATTAGAGAGGTTGAGAGACAGGAGCACGACGAGCAAAAGAAGGGAAGGCAGGGGCATGGCGACCTGGTCCTTTGTGGCCTAGCTGACCGTGGTGGTTGGTGAGGCACAGCTCCGGCGCACTGGGCAAGGGGCTTCTGCTCCGGCGATATACGACGGGGCCATGGCGCTCGGCTCAGGAAGGGCACGGGAGGAGCTTGCGTCGACGAGGTTCCCGGTGACTGGAAGGATTTTTGGGTGGCTGCGAGTGATGGGGATTGAGGAGGGACATGGGGGAGCGCTGGTTGGTGGATTGGATCAGGGAGGATCCCGATAGGGGATTTGGTGGAGAGTGCGGCGGTGGGGAAAGGGACAAACCTCCTAATTTCTAGGGTTGGCTAGTTTAGGTAGGGTTTCATCTACTATAAATAGCAGGTAGGAATTGGGTAGGGGCTATCTAGCCCCTCTGATCATAATCGGATGGGCGGAAAAAATAGGCTAGGGGGTTCAATGAACAAAACGAAGATGTTTGGTAGATGTTTGGGGTTGATCCGGATCCAATGGTGACGACTGCCCGGGTCGGGTCCGGGACAGATTTCGGACGCGCGCGCGAGGGGTCGGGCTGACGAGAGAGGTTAGGTTGGACCTGGCAGAAGGTAGTGAGCTGTGTAGGCGGTCTCGAGTTGAGAGAAGAGAAGAGAGGGAGGCCCGGCGACTGTTTCCGGAGACCGAAAACGTCCGACGTTAGACCGGCTATAATGCTGCTATAGTTAAACGTTGGGGCGTCAAACGAACTCCGAATGCGATGAAACTTGACAGGCGGTATATCTACACTATAATAAGACCACACGCCAACTTTCATCCCATTCCGAGAACATTTTCTGGCCACTTATAAAATAATATTTCGGACATGCCGCGGGCGCGTGCAAGTGTGTCTGGGCTCAGAACGGACAACAGATGGAACTGGGGGAACCCGGACGAATGCAAGTTTTAAAACATGATGATGCAATGCACATGATGACATGCAAGCACATGACAAGGCAACAACAGCGAATAACTGGAGGACACCTGGCACATCGGTCTCGGGGCGTCACAGTTCTTGACCGCTGTCCAGTGATCCACTCCTGGATTACTTTGGTACCTCCCTGCTAGACTTATAGCTAGGCACACATCAGGTCTGGTACACAACACTGCATACATGATAGAGCCTATGGCTAAAGCATAGGGAACATCTTCCATTTTCTCTCTATCTTCTGCGGTGGTCGGGCATTGAGTCTTACTCAAGTTTACACCTTGTAACACAGGCAAGAACCCTTTCTTTGCTAGATCCATTTTGAACTTCTTCAAAACTTTGTCAAGGTATGTGCTTTGTGAAAGTCCAATTAAGCGTCTTGATCTATCTCTATAGATCTTGATCCCCAATATATAGGCAGCTTCACCGAGGTCCATCATTGAAAAACTCTTATTCAAATATCATTTTATGCTATCCAGAAATTATATATCATTTCCAATCAACAATATGTCATCCACATATAATATTAGAAATGCTACAGAGCTCCCACTCACTTTCTTGTAAATACATGCTTCTCCAAAAGTCTGTATAAAACCATATGCTTTGATCACACTATCAAAGCATTTATTCCAACTCCGAGAGGCTTGCACCAGTCCATAAATGGATCGCTGGAGCTTGCACACTTTGTTAGCTCCCTTTGGATCGACAAAACCTTCTGGTTGCATCATATACAACCCTTCTTCTAGAAATCCATTCAGGAATGCAGTTTTGACATCCATTTGCCAAATTTCATAATTATAAAATGCGGCAATTGCTAACATGATTCGGACAGACTTAAGCATCGCTACGGGTGAGAAGGTCTCATCGTAGTCAATCCCTTGAACTTGTCGAAAACCTTTTGCAACAAGCCGATCTTTATAGACAGTAACATTACCATCAGCGTCAGTCTTCTTCTTGAAGATCCATTTATTCTCAATGGCTTGCCGATCAACGGGCAAGTCAACCAAAGTCCACACTTTGTTCTCACACATGGATCCCATCTCAGATTTCATGGCCTCAAGCCATTTTGCGGAATCTGGGCTCACCATCGCTTCTTCATAGTTCGTAGGTTCATCATGGTCTAGTAACATGACTTCCAGAACAGGATTACCGTACCACTCTGGTGCGGATCTTACTCTGGTTGATCTACGAGGTTCGGTAGTAATTTGATCTGAAGCTTCATGATCATTATCATTAGCTTCCTCACTTATTGGTGTAGGTGTCACAGAAACCGGTTCCTGTGATGAACTACTCTCCAACAAGGGAGCAGGTACAGTTAACTCATCAAGTTCTACTTTCCTCCCACTCACTTCTTTCGAGAGAAACTCCTTCTCTAGAAAGATTCCAAATTTAGCAACAAAAGTCTTGCCTTCGGATCTGTGATAGAAGGTGTATCCAATAGTTTCCTTTGGATATCCTATGAAGACACATTTCTCCGATTTGGGTTCGAGCTTATCATGTTGAAGCTTTTTCACATAATCATCGCAGCCCCAAACTTTCAGAAACGACAACTTTGGTTTCTTGCCAAACCACAGTTCATAAGGCGTCGTCTCAACGGAATTTGATGGTGCCCTATTTAACGTGAATGCAGCCGTCTCTAAAGCATAACCCCAAAATGATAGCGGTAAATCAGTAAGAGACACCATAGATCGCACCATATCTAGTAAAGTACGATTACGACGTTCAGACACACCATTACGCTGTGGTGTTCTGGGTGGCGTGAGTTATGAAACTATTCCGCATTGTTTCAAATGAAGACCAAACTCGTAACTCAAATATTCTCCTCCATGATCAGATCGTAGAAACTTTTTTTTCTTGTTACGATGATTTTCAACTTCACTCTGAAATTCTTTGAACTTTACAAATGTTTCAGACTTATGTTTCATTAAGTAGATATACCCATATCTGCTTAAATCATCTGTGAAGGTGAGAAAATAACGATACCCGCCGCGAGCCCCAATATTCATCGGACCACACACATCTGTATGTATGATTTCCAACAAATCTGTTGCTCGCTCCATAGTTTCGGAGAACGGCGTTTTAGTCATCTTGCTCATGAGGCATGGTTGGCAAGTACCAAGTGATTCATAATCAAGTGGTTCCAAAAGTCCATCAGTATGGAGTTTCTTCATGCGCTTTACACCGATATGACCTAAACGGCAGTGCCACAAATAAGTTGCACTATCATTATCAACTCTGCATCGTTTGGCTTCAATATTATGAATATGTGTATCACTACTATCTAGATTCAACAACAATAGACCACTCTTCCAGGGTGCATGACCATAAAAGATATTATTCATATAAATAGAACAACCATTATTCTCCGATTTAAATGAATAACCGTCTCGCATCAAACAAGATCCAGATATAATGTTCATGCTCAACGCTGACACCAAATAACAATTATTCAGGTCTAAAACTAATCCCGAAGGTAGATGTAGAGGTAGCGTGCCGACCGCGATCACATCGACTTTGGAACCATTTCCCACGTGCATCGTCACCTCGTCCTTAGCCAATCTTCGCTTAATCCGTAGCCCCTGTTTCGAGTTGCAAATGTTAGCAACAGAACCAGTATCAAATACCCAGGTGCTACTGCGAGTATTAGTAAGGTACACATCAATAACATGTATATCACATATACCGCTGTTCACCTTGCCATCCTTCTTATCCGCCAAATACTTGGGGCAGTTCCGCTTCCAGTGACCAGTCTGCTTGCAGTAGAAGCACTCAGTCTGAGGCTTAGGTCCAGACTTGGGTTTCTTCTCTTGAGCAGCAACTTGTTTGCTTGTTCTTTTTGAAGTTCCCCTTCTTCTTCCCTTTGCCCTTTTTCTTGAAACTGGTGGTCTTATTGACCATCAACACTTGATACTCCTTCTTGATTTCTACCTCCGCAGCCTTTAGCATTACGAAGAGCTCAGGAATCGTCTTATCCATCCCTTGCATGTTATAGTTCATCACGAAGCTCTTGTAGCTTGGTGGCAGTATGATTGAAGAATTCTGTCAATGACGCTATCATCCGGAAGATTAACTCCTAGTTGAATCAAGTGATTGCAGTACCCAGACATTCTGAGTATATGCTCACTGACAGAACTATTCTCCTCCATCTTGAAGCTGTAGAACTTATTGGAGACTTCATATGTCTCAATCTGGGCATTTGCTTGAAATATTAACTTCAACTCCTGGAACATCTCATATGCTCCATGACGTTCAAAACGTCGTTGAAGTCCCGATTCTAAGCCGTAAAGCATGGCATACTGAACTATTGAGTAGTCATCAGCTTTGCTCTGCCAGACGTTCATAACATCTGGTGTTGCTCCAGCAGTAGGCCTGGCACCTAGCGGTGCTTCCAGGACATAATTCTTCTGTGCAGCAATGAGGATAATCCTCAAGTTACAGACCCAGTCCGTGTAATTGCTACCATCATCTTTCAACTTTGCTTTCTCAAGGAACGCATTAAAATTCAACGGAACAATAGCACGGGCCATCTATCTACAATCAAACATAAACAAGCAAGATACTATCAGGTACTAAGTTCATGATAAATTTAGGTTCAATTAATCATATTACTAAAGAACTCCCACTTAGATAGACATCCCTCTAATCCTCTAAGTGATTACGTGATCCAAATCAACTAAACCATCTCCGATCATCACTTGAGATGGAGTAGTTTCATTGGTGAACATCACTATGTTGATCATATCTACTATATGATTCACGCTCGACCTTTCGGTCTCCGTGTTCCGAGGCCATATCTGTATATGCTTGGCTCGTCAAGTATAATCGGAGTATTCCGTGTGTGCAACTGTTTTGCACCCGTTGTATTTGAACGTAGAGCCTATCACACCCGATCATCACGTGGTGTCTCAGCACGAAGAACTTTCGCAATGGTGCATACTCAGGGAGAACACTTCTTGATAATTAGTGAGAGATCATCTTAAAATGCCACCGTCAATCAAAGCAAGATAAGATGCATAAAAGATAAACATCACATGCAATCAATATAAGTGATATGATATGGCCATCATCATCTTGTGCTTGTGATCTCCATCTTCGAAGCACCGTCGTGATCACCATCGTCACCGGCGCGACACCTTTATCACCAGCGTAGCATCGTTGTCGTCTTGCCAATCTTATGCTTCCACGACTATCGCTACCGCTTAGTGATAAAGTAAAGCATTACAGCGCAATTGCATTGCATACAATAAAGCGACAACGATATGGCTCCTGCCAGTTGCCGATAACTTGGTTACAAAACATGATCATCTCATACAATAAAATTTAGCATCATGTCTTGACCATATCACATCACAACATGCCCTGCAAAAACAAGTTAGACGTCCTCTACTTTGTTGTTGCAAGTTTTACGTGGCTGCTACGGGCTTAAGCAAGAACCAATCTTACCTACGCATCAAAACCACAACGATAGTTTGTCAAGTTGGTGTTGTTTTAACCTTCGCAAGGACCGGGCGTAGCCACACTCGGTTCAACTAAAGTTGGAGAAACTGACACCCGCTAGCCACCTTTGTGCAAAGCACGTCGGGAGAACCGGTCTCGCGTAAGCGTACGCGTAATGTCGGTCCAGGCCGCTTCGTCCAACAATACCGCCGAACCAAAGTATGACATGCTGGTAAGCAATATGACTTATATCGCCCACAACTCACTTGTGTTCTACTCGTGCATATAACATCAACACATAAAACCTAGGCTCGGACGCCACTGTTGGGGAACGTAGTAATTTCAAAAAAATTCCTACGCACACGCAAGATCATGGTGATGCATAGCAACGAGAGGGGAGAGTGTGATCTACGTACCCTTGTAGACCGACAGCGGAAGCGTTAGCACAACACGATTGATGTAGTCGTATGTCTTCACGGCCCGACCGATCAAGCACCGAAACTACGGCACCTCCGAGTTTTAGCACACGTTCAGCTCGACGACGATCCCCGGACTCCGATCCAGCAAAGTGTCGGGGAAGAGTTCCGTCAGCATGACGGCGTGGTGACGATCTTGATGTTCTACCGTCGCAGGGCTTCGCTTAAGCACCGTTACAATATTATCGAGGATTATGGTGGAAGGGGGCACCGCACACGGCTAAGAAAATGATCACGTGGATCAACTTGTGTGTCTAGGGGTGCCCCCTGCCCCCGTATATAAAGGAGCAAGGGGAGGAGGCCGGCCGACCCTATAGGCGCGCCAAGGAGGAGTCCTCCTCCTAGTAGGAGTAGGACTCCTACTAGGAGGGGGAAGGAAGTGGGGAGGGAGAAGGAAAGGGGGGCGCCGCCCCCCTCTCCTAGTCCAATTCGGACCAGGGGGGAGGAGGCGCGCGGCCCACCCTGGCTGCCCTTCTCTCTCTCCACTAAGGCCCATATGGCCCATTACTTCTCCCGGGGGGGTTCCGGTAACCCTCCGGTACTCCGGTTTTCTCCAAAATCACCCGGGACACTTCCGGTGTCCGAATATAGCCGTCCAATATATCAATCTTTATGTCTCGACCATTTCGAGACTCCTCGTTATGTCCGTGATCACATCCGGGAGTCCGAACTAACTTCGGTACATCAAAACTCATAAACTCATAATATAACTGTCATCGAAACCTTAAGCGTGCGGACCCTACGGGTTCGAGAACAATGTAGACATGACCGAGACATGTCTCCGGTCAATAACCAATAGCGGAACCTGGATGCTCATATTGGCTCCCACATATTCTACGAAGATCTTTATCGGTCAGACCGCATAACAACATACGTTGTTCCCTCTGTCATCGGTATGTTACTTCCCCGAGATTCGATCGTCGGTATCTCAATACCTAGTTCAATCTCGTTACCGGCAAGTCTCTTTACTCGTTTCGTAATACATCATCTCGCAACTAACTCATTAGTTGCAATGCTTGCAAGGCTTATGTGATGTGCATTACCGAGAGGGCCTAGAGATACCTCTCCGACAATCGGAGTGACAAATCCTAATCTCGAAATACGCCAACCCAACATTTACCTTTGGAGACACCTGTAGAGCTCCTTTATAATCACCCAGTTACGTTGTGACGTTTGGTAGCACACAAAGTGTTCCTCCGGTAAACGGGAGTTGCATAATCTCATAGTCATAGGAACATGTATAAGTCATGAAGAAAGCAATAGCAACATACTAAACGATCGGGTGCTAAGCTAATGGAATGGGTCATGTCAATCACATCATTCTCCTAATAATGTGATCCCGTTAATCAAATGACAACACATGTCTATGGTTAGGAAACATAACCATCTTTGATTAACGAGCTAGTCAAGTAGAGGCATACTAGTGACGTTTAGTTTGTCTATGTATTCACGTAAGTATTTTGTTTCCGGATAATACAATTCTAGCATGAATAATAAACATTTATCATGATATAAGGAAATAAAATAATAACATTATTATTGCCTCTAGGGCATATTTCCTTCAATATTGACACATGTATTACGATTTCCGGATAACACAATTATAGCATGAACAACAGACAATTATCATGAACAAGGAAATATAATAATAACCATTTTATTATTGCCTCTAGGGCATAGTCTCCCACTTGCACTAGAGTCAATAACCTAGTTACATTGTGATGAATCGAACACCCATAGAGTTCTGGTGTTGATCATGTTTTGCATGTGGAAGAGGTTTAGTCAACGGATCTGCGACATTCAGGTCCGTATGCACTTTACAAATCTCTATGTCTCCATCTTGAACATTTTCACGAATGGAGTTGAAGCGACGCTTGATATGCCTGGCCTTCTTGTGAAACCTGGGCTCCTTGGCAAGGGCAATAGCTCCAGTGTTGTCACAGAAGAGTCATCGGGCCTGACCCATTGGGAATCACTCCTAGGTCGGTAATGAACTCCTTCATCCAGATTGCTTCATGTGCTGCCTCCGAGGCTGCCATGTACTCCGCTTCACATGTAGATCCCGCCACGACGCTTTGCTTGCAACTGCACTAGTTGACTGCCCCACCATTCAAAATATACACGTATCCGGTTTGTGACTTGGAGTCATCCAGATCTGTGTCGAAACTAGCATCGACGTAACCCTTTACGACGAGCTCTTCGTCACCTCCATAAACGAGAAACATATCCTTAGTCCTTTTCAGGTACTTCAGGATATTCTTGACCGCTGTCCAGTGTTCCATGTCGGGATTACTTTGGTACCTTCCTACCAAACTTACGGCAAGGTTTACATCAGGTCTGGTACACAGCATGGCATACATAATAGATCCTATGGCCGAGGCATAGGGGATGACACTCATCTTTTCTCTATCTTCTGCCGTGGTCGGGCATTGAGCCGTGCTCAATCTCACACCTTGCAATACAGGCAAGAACCCGTTCTTGGACTGATCTATATTGAACTTCTTCAATATCTTGTCAAGGTACGTACTTTGTGAAAGACCAATGAGGCGTCTCGATCTATCTCTATAGATCTTGATGCCTAATATGTAAGCAGCTTCTCCAAGGTCCTTCATTGAAAAAACACTTATTCAAGTAGGCCTTTATGCTTTCCAAGAGTTCTATATCATTTCCCATCAATAGTATGTCATACACATATAATATGAGAAATGCTACAGAGCTCCCACTCACTTTCTTGTAAACACAGGCTTCTCCATAAATCTGCGTAAACCCAAACGGTTTGATCATCTCATCAAAATGAATGTTCCAACTCTGAGATGCTTGCACCAGCCCATAGATCGAGGTTGGAGCTTGCATACCTTGTCAGCATTCTTAGGATCGACAAAACCTTCCGGCTGCATCATATACAATTCTTCCTTAAGGAAACCATTAAGGAATGCCGTTTTGACGTCCATTTGCCATATCTCATAATCATAGAATGCGGCAATTGCTAACATGATTCAGACAGACTTCAGCTTCGCTACGGGTGAGAAGGTCTCATCGTAGTCAACCCCTTGAACTTGTCGATAACCCTTAGTGACAAGCCGAGCCTTATAGATGGTTACATTACCATCCGCATCTGTCTTCTTCTTAAAGATCCATTTATTTTCTATGGCTCGCCGATCATCGGGCAAGTCAGTCAAAGTCCATACTTCGTTTTCATACATGGGTCCTATCTCGGATTTCATGGCTTCAAGCCATTTGTAGGAATCCGGGCCCGCCATCGCTTCTTCATAGTTCGAAGGTCACCATTGTCTAACAACATGATTTCCAGGACAGGGTTGCCGTACCACTCTGGTGCGGAACATGTCCTTGTGGACCTATGAAGTTCAGTAGCAACTCGATCTGAAGTTTCTTGACATAAGCATCGCATCCCCAAACTTTCAGAAACGACAGCTTAGGTTTCTTCCCAAACCATAATTCATACGGTGTCGTCTCAACGGATTTCGAGGAGCCCTATTTAAAGTGAATGCGGCAGTCTCAAAAGCATAACCCCAAAATGATAGCGGTAGGTCGGTAAGAGACATCATGGATCGCAGCATATCCAATAGAGTGCGATTTCGATGTTCGGACACACCATTACGCTGAGGTGTTCCAGGCGGCGTGAGTTGTGAAACAATTCCACATTTCCTTAAGTGCGTGCCAAATTCGTGACTCAAATATTCTCCCCCATGATCTGATCGTAAGAACTTGATTTTCCTGTCACGTTGATTCTCAACCTCACTCTGAAATTCCTTGAACTTTTCAAAGGTCTCAGACTTGTGTTTCATTAAGTAGACATACCCATATCTACTTAAGTCATCAGTGAGAGTGAGAACATAATGATAACCACCGCGAGCCTCAACGCTCATTGGACCGCACACATCAGTATGTATGATTTCCAATAAGCTGGTTGCTCGCTCCATTGTTTCGGAGAATGGAGTCTTGGTCATTTTGCCCATGAAGCATGGTTCGCACGTGTCAAATGATTCATAATGAAGAGACTCCAAATGTCCATCTACATGGAGTTTCTTCATGCGTTTGACACCAATGTGACCAAGGCGGAAGTGCCACAAGTATGTGGGACTATCATTATCAACCTTACATCTTTTGGCATTCACACTATGAATATGTGTAACATCACGTTCGAGATTCAATAAGAATAAACCATTGACCAGCGGGGCATGACCATAAAACATATCTCTCATATAAATAGAACAACCATTATTCTCAGATTTAAATGAGTAGCCATCTCACATTAAACGAGATCCAGATACAATGTTCATGCTTAAAGCTGGTACTAAATAACAATTATTGAGATTTAAAACTAATCCCGTAGGTAAATGTAGAGGTAGCGTGCCGACGGCGATCACATCGACCTTGGAACCATTCCCGACGCGCATCGTCACCTCGTCCTTCGCCAGTCTCTGCTTATTCCGCAGCTCCTGTTTTGAGTTACAAATATGAGCAACCGCACCGGTATCAAATACCCAGGAGCTACTATGAGCGCTGGTTAGGTACACATCAATAACATGTATATCACATATACCTTTGGTATTGCCGGCCTTCTTATCCGCTAAGTACTTGGGACAGTTCCGCTTCCAGTGACCATTTCCCTTGCAATAAAAGCACTCAGTGTCAGGCTTGGGTCCATGCTTTGGCTTCTTCCCGGCAACTGGCTTACCGGGCGCAGCAACTGGCTTACCGGGCGCGGCAACTCCCTTGCCATCCTTCTTGAAGTTCTTCTTACCCTTGCCTTTCTCGAACTTAGTGGTTTTATTCACCATCAACACTTGATGTTCCTTTTTTATCTCCACCTCCGTTGATTTCAGCATTGAATATACCTCAGGAATGGTCTTTTCCATCCCCTGCATATTGAAGTTCATCACAAAGCTCTTGTAGCTAGGTGGGAGCGACTGAAGGATTCTGTCAACGACTGCATCATCCGGGAGATTACCTCCCAGTTGAGATAAGCGGTTGTGCAACCCAGACATTTTGAGTATGTGCTCGCTGACAGAACTATTCTCCTCCATATTACAACTGTAGAACTTGTCGGAGATTTCATATCTCTCGACCCAGGCATGAGCTTGGAAAACCATTTTCAGCTCTTGGAACATCTCATATGCTCCGTGCTGCTCAAAACGCTTTTGGAGCCCCGGTTCTAAGCTGTAAAGCATGCCACACTGAACCAGGGAGTAATCATCACTATGCGACTGCTAGGCGTTCATAACGTCTTGAGTTGCTGGGAAAACAGGTGCATCACCTAGCGGTGCTTCTATGACATATGCTTTCTTGGCATCTATGAGGATAATCCTCAGGTTACGGACCCAGTCCGTGTAGTTGCTACCATCATCTTTCAGCTTGGTTTTCTCTAGGGACGCGTTGAAGTTGAGGGCAACATTAGCGTGGGCCATTTGATCTACAAGACATATTGCAAAGTTTTAGACTATGTTCATGATAATTAAGTTCATTGATAACCCACAAGTATAGGGGATCACAACAACTTTCGAGGGTAGAGTATTCAACCCAAATTTATTGATTCGACACAAGGGGAGCCAAAGAATATTCTCAAGTATTAGTAGCTGAGTTGTCAATTCAACCACACCTAGAAACTTAGTATCTGCAGCAAGGTGTTTTAGTAGCAAAGTAATATGATAGTGATGGTAACGGTAACAAAAAAGTAATGAAAGCAAAGTAATGTTTTTGGTATTTTGTAGTGATTGTAACAATAGCAACGAGAAAGTAAATAAGCGTAAACCAGTATATGGAAAGCTCGTAGGCATCAGATCAATGATGGATAATTATGCCGGATGTGGTTCATCATGTAACAGTCATAACATAGGGTGACATAGAACTAGCTCCAATTCGTCAATGTAATATAGGCATGTATTCCGAATATAGTCATACGTGCTTATGGAAAAGAACTTGCATGACATCTTTTGTCCTACCCTCCCGTGGCAGCGGGGTGCTAATGGAAACTAAGGGATATTAAGGCCTCCTTTTAATAGAGAACCGGAACAAAGCATTAGCACATAGTGAATACATGAACTCCTCAAACTACGGTCATCACCGGTAAGTATCCCGATTATTGTCACTTCGGGGTTAACGGATCATGACACATAATAGGTGACTATAGACTTGCAAGATAGGATCTAGAAAGGATCGATATGGTTGACTAGAGGGGGGGGGTGAATAGGCAACTAACAATTTTTTAGCTTTTCTTTAACAAGTTAAAGTTTGCATCAAAATAGGTTGTCTAGAAATGCAACTAGGTGAACAACCTATATGATGCAACGAGGATAGGTACACAAGCAAGCAAGAGATATAAAACAAGTAAGCTTGCTTAAATAAAGGCACGAGATAACCAAGAGTGGAGACGGTGGAGACGAGGATGTGTTGCCGAAGTTCCTTCCCTTTGAGAGGAAGTACGTCTCCGTTGGAGCGGTGTGGAGGCACAATGCTCCCCAAGAAGCCACTAGGGCCACCGTATTCTCCTCACGCCCTCACACAATGCGAGATGCCGTGATTCCACTATTGGTGCCCTTGAAGGCGGCTACCGAACCTTTACAAACAAGGTTGGGGCTCTCTCCACAACTTAATTGGAGGCTCCCAACGAAACCACGAAGCGTCACCACAATGGAATATGGCTCCGAGGTGACCTCAACCATCTAGGGTGCTCAAACACCCAAGAGTAACAAAATCCACACAAGAAAGTATGGGGGAACCAAATATCCTTTGGTGGAAGTGTAGATCTAGGTCTCCTCCTTCAATCCCTAGCAAATCAACAAGTTTGAGTGGCTAGAGAGAGAGATCGGGCAAGAGAGCTTGAAGGGCATCAATGGTGGAGTGAGAGAGGTCAAAAGGTAGGTGAGGTAGGTGGGAGAAGCTCCCTTATATAGTCACCCTCAATATCCAACCATTATTGTGATTTTAGCACTGCAGCGGTACAACCGGTCCTTGTCCCGGTACAACCGGGACTCACGGTGTATCTGCAGAACCCTACCAAGCGGTACAACCGGACCAGGGGGTGGTAGTACCGGCTAAGAAAAATAACCGGACTAACCACCTGGCCACCGCACAAACACCGCATCAAAACAGGAGCTTGACCGATACTTGGGCAGTGCCTGGCCGGAACAACCGTATGGCCTTGAGCTCTTGGGTGGCTAAGTCCTGAGCGGAAGAACCGCTCGGACCACCGGTGGTACCGGTCATCATGGAATGACCGGACCAACCGGACCACTACCGCCCAAGAACCGCATCAAACCAGAAGCGAGAGCGGTACTGGAGCGGTGCATGGACGGAACCACCGCCCCAGCTGTTGCAGAGCATGGTGGCGGTACCACCGCCCGGAGGCAGCGGTACAACCGCTCGAGCACAGCTGGTGAGCGACAAGACCCAGCGGTACAACCGCTATAGAGAGCGGTACAACCGCTGGGCAGAAACAGTGAGCAGAAAAGAAAAGAGGGGAAGAGGCAAGGAAAACTCTCTCTCTCACATACACACCTGAGGAAGGCAAAGAGAGGGTGAGAAAAGTGTACGTTAACTGATTCCCCAGAGCTTCCTAATGAGGATTCCCTCTTGATAGTACGGGTACTCTACGACCAAAGAAAATAAAACCGTAGAGGACACGTCTTTGATCTTTTCCTTCGAGAGGTAATAGCAATCCGATGTAACCCTAAGCATCGAGAACCTGAAACATAAAGCACACGTTGAGACCACCAAGGGTTGTCATCATCATCCAAAACATAAAGTTGGGAAATGCCCTTTCAATCTCCCCCTTTTTGGTGGATGATGACAACAACACAATTTGCAAGAGATAAGTCAACGAAATCTAGACGGAACTCCCCCTGAATGTGTGCCCCAACAAGTACTAGCTATTAGAAAGCATGAGCACACTTTCAGGACTAGACTCCCCCTAGATTTTATAGACTCATCACTCTGAGCTCAAAAGGATAGACAATATAATACTTAGAGGCAATAATAATGATAAAGACCTACGAACAGAAAGGTAAATGGAGTAGCAAGTCTCACACACAGCACGGAACGAACCAAGTCCACAAACAAACACAAAACACGAGAACAAGAGAAAACAACCCAAGCAAATCCCCGAGACCTATAGAACCCTCTCCCCCTTTGGCATCAAGACACCAAAAAGGAAAAGAGCGAAGCTAGCGACCCAAAGCTCAGGCGTCCTCCTCTGACTCCTCAGTCGCATCTGGATCTTCATCATCAGAGTCGTCATCGTCGTCGTGATCAGATTCTTCCATGGCATTGTCCGCTGCTGCAAACGAGGATGATGGCCGGGGAGGGGCTTCATCATTAGTCCAGGTGCTATGGGTAGAGATCCAATGCTCCTCTGGGGTGATGCTCTTCTCAAAGCCACTCTGAACCTGCATGTTGAGGTGCTTCATCATTGCAATTTGGCGACGCCGTGCAAGCTTCTCATTGACATGTGCCTCATACATCTTCTTCTGGATGTCAGCCTGGAGACAAAAGGTCTTCTTCACTTTGGCAGTAAGTTTGGCCACCCAGGAAGGCTTGGCCCCTGGCTCCAGCTCAAAGTCCTCATCGTCAGAAGTAGCATAGACATCCTCAGGAGCATGTTCAGGGAAGCGAGGCTCGGCATGCTTCTTCTTCTTAAGGAGCTTGACCTCATGAACAATGAGGTTGTCTGGAGAAGTGAGGAGCTCTCCAGGACGACGAACAGCCCACACAGAGTTCAGAAAGCACATGACAAACGGAGCGTAGATTGGGACTTTACGGTAGATGACCATGTTGTACATCTCATGCCACAGCCAATTGGACACATCAAACGTTGCCCCTGTCCCCACCATGGTCTTCATAGCAACCATCAAATCAACTAGATAGCCATGAATCTCATCTTGATTGCCCACCTTGGGCAAGAGCACATTGCGGAACACTCGGTGCATGATGTCATAGACCTTCTCCAAATCCTTGGATTCTCCAATAATCCCACGGCCCCTAATGTACAGAGGGGCAAGCTTCTCCTTAGGCATGGACTCTGGAAAATCATGAGGGCGAATGCCACCCCTTCCTTGCAGACCGGTATCCTCGTACCCAATAGCATTGCAGAAAGCCCTCCAGGGAACGTGAAACAATTCATCGCGACACATGAAGGTGAGAGTGCGCGCATCATCTTCTCCAAAATGAACCGTGGCATAGAACTGATGGATAAGTTGAACATCAGTCACAGTTGACTGACATGATCTTGACAAGATCAAACTCCTCGCAGAGAGCTAGTGCCTCACCAAAATACTCCATGTTGTTTCTCCAATGATCAAAATCAATTGTCCACTGCTTGGCATATCTGTTCTTGTTGTGCTCAAAGAGTTCATGAACAATCCACACTTGCATCTCATTCCGGAACTGAACAGTGGTCCAACGGGGAGCAATGGGAACCTCATATGGATTCTTTGAGCGGTAGGCTTCCCAATCCTTGGCTTTCCAATGATGCAACGGCATGACAACATGTTGCTTAGCAGCTGCAGACTTTTCACGGCGAGTGGGCTTGGTGGGAATCACAACTTCTTCATCATCTGACACAACCGGTCGCAAGGTCCTTCGTGCCCTCTTCTTGGTCTTGCGAGGAGCAGAGCGAGAACTAGAGCCACCTTTTGATCCACCACTTTACCATTGGGATCTAAGTCAAGTTGGCACTTGGTGGGCATTGGAGTGGAAGCCGGCTTGACGTCACTTAGCTTGAATCTCTTGAGCATGTCTTGAGTGTATTTGGATTGATTGATGAAAGTTCCTTCTCTTCTTTGCTTCACTTCGAACCCTAGAAAGAACTTCAACTCTCCCATGGAGGACATCTCGAACTTTGAGGTCATGAGAGCGGCAAATTCCTCATTGAAAGCTTTGTTAGGAGAACCAAAGATAATATCATCAACATATAATTGGCACACAAACAACTCCCCTTTGACCTTCTTAGTAAAAAGAGTGGGGTCGATTAGCCCAACTTCAAAACCACGGTCTTGTAACAACTCGGTAAGGTGGTCATACCACGCACGTGGGGCTTGTTTAAGGCCATAGAGCGCCTTATCGAGTTGATACACATGATCGGGAAAGTAGGGATCCTCGAACCCGGGGGGTTGCTTGACGTAAACCAATTCATTAATGGGACCATTAAGAAAAGCACTCTTCACATCCATTTGTTGTAACTTAAAATTATGATGAGAAGCATATGCAATTAACAAGCGAATGGATTCAAGACGAGCAACGGGAGCAAAGGTTTCACCGTAGTCGATACCCTCGACTTGGGAGTAGCCTTGTGCTACCAAACGAGCCTTGTTGCGAATGATAATCCCATGGGCATCTTGCTTGTTCTTGAATATCCACTTGGTTCCAATGACATTGTGGTTCCCCGTTGGCCTTGGCACCAATCTCCACACTTTGTTGCGCTCGAAGTTGTTGAGTTCGTCGTGCATGGCATTGAGCCAATCTGGATCTTCTAGCGCCTCATAGACCTTGTGGGGTTCCACACAAGAGACAAACGCGTGATGCTCACAATAATTTGCTAATTGTCTACGAGTGCTTACCCCCTTTCTTAAGCTTCCAAGCACATTCGTCATGAGATGATCCTTGGGGGAGAGCTTGGATGCAATCTTGGCGGCACGACGCTCTAATTCCTCCTCGGTGGTGAGTTGAGGAGTGGTTACTTGATCATCTTGAGCGCCGTCATGAACTTGTTCTTGATCTTGAACTTGCTCTGGGGAGAGAACTTGACCTTGGGCATCACTTGGTGTGTCAACACCGTCTTGAGTATGATCTTGCCCTTGGTCTTTGTCGGGGGACTGATCCACGAACACCTATGGGACCGGCGGGCCGAGTCCCTTTCGGTTCGGCGGGGGCAGAGGTCGTGCAAAGAGCGGATCAGGCGAAGCACACGAGCGGTTTACCCAGGTTCGGGCCGCACGGATGCGTAAAACCCTACTCCTGCTTTGTGGTTTGTATTGATTTCTTGCTCGGGAGCGCGAAGTGCTACAGTACACTTCAGCAGCTAACGAGACCGAGCGTGAGTGTTCGAACCCCCCTCTATGTTGCGCATGGGCCTCCTTTTATATGCTCAAGGGGTCACCGACAGGTGGCAACGTAGACAAGGGCAAAAAGGGAAAGGTGCTACGGTTGGTACAGCTACCTGCTATAGTGTATCAAACCTAACCCTGATGGCAAGGGACAAGGGCCTTAAATGCCCGTCTGCGTCGCCTAAACAGTGTAAAAGGGGCCGTCAGGGATGCCACCGCTCGCCACGGCGGCAATCTTGCCAGCGCCGCTTGCCACCGGTCACCGCTGGCTGCACAGCCACCCGCCACGTACGCTGGGAAGGGTCCCAGAGCGACACGTTGGTGGATGTGCTGGAGCGCGGGCACGGAGTGGTGGCTTGCCGCGGTCGTTGTCTTGTCGCGTCCGGGAGCTTGTCGCTCACCGGGCCTTGCCGGGACGCGTGGCGCGCCGCGGCAAGTTCCTTGAGATGCTTTGGTTAGCCTTCTCGGCAAGCTCCTCTTGCCGGGGTCTTGAGGTGCCTTGGTTGGCCTTCCCGGCAAGCTCCTCTTGCCGGGGTCTTGTCTCCTTGAATGGCTCCAGGGGAACCACGGAGGACCTTGGCGGTCACCCAGCAAGCCTTGCCGCGGGATGCTGCGACTGCCCGTGCACAAGTTCGGGATACTAGGGTACCCCTACTCTAGTACACCGACAGGAGCCCCCGGGCCTGGGCCATACACGGTGCCGAGCGCTGTTGGGCCAGGCCCAAAACAGGGCACGGGCACGCGCGGCCTAGGTTACGCCGTATCTTTCTCCGTATCCACCACGCCCTCCCCGAACGGCACGCGTTGAATGCGGCGACGTGGGAGAGATCGTGGGTGGTTACTTTATTTGGAAATGAGGAACGTCCGCCCCCTCCCTCTTTATAAGCAGGGGAAACAGGGGCAGTTCGCACATTCGCCCGTTGCTGCTTCCAATCTCAGAAATCTCCGCCGCTCCCTCGTCTTCCCAAAGCCGAAAGAGAGCAGCGCTCTGCCCCCTATTGCCACCAGCGCCACCAACGCCATCAATCTCCTCCACCACTTCCGCCATGGCTCCAAAAGCCGACAAGGGGAAGGTCGTGAAGTCGACCGAGGCGCAGGGGCTTGCGGCGCTGCGGAAGGAGCGCGCAGTTTCCCCCCCCCCCCCAAGCTTGCCGCGAAGGAGCTGAGGGAGAACTACTACCTCTTCTAGTCGGCGGAGACGCGAGCGCATCCGCGCACGAAGGTACTCCCCGCCGCTGCTTGGAAGAAAGCCCCAAACGGATACCCCTTCTTCGCTCTGTTCTTCTACTGCGGGCTCTGCCCGCCTTTCTCTGAATTCTTCTGCGACATCATGAATACCTACGAATTTCACCTCCTTGACTTCACCCCCAATGCCGTTCTGACCATGGCAGTTTTCGCACATCTCTGCGAAAACTTTGTCGGAGTCCATCCCAACGTAGCCCTCTTTCGCCATTTCTTCATACCCCGAGTAGAGAGAGGGGAGCCATTATCCAGCGGAATCGCCTGGATCTCGAGGGCCGGCAAGAAAGAAACCTATTTGGAGGGAGAGTTCCGCGGCAAGTGGGAGGAGTGGAGGGCAGACTGGTGCTGGATTGACGAGGAGAACCCGCAGCCATTCACCACCCGGTGCCAAACCCCAGTAGCACGCGGCAGCGATTGGAGTGACGTGGCCCCGGAAGACGACAGGCTGAAGATTGCCGTCACCAGGATCCTGCGCCTCAGGCTTGCCAGGCTTACTGTAGGTGCCGTTGGCGCAGATTTTCTTCGCCGCCGCATCGCCCCCCTACAGGAACGGGGGAGACCTACTTGGGAGTTCAAAAATGCGGCAGATATCATGAGGCTACGGCCGGGCCTCAACTTCAACTTTACTGTTCTGGAGCTCAACGCGATGCTCCAGGAGCTCTTCAAGTATGACCCCCAACATCCCGAAGTTTTCAGGTTGCCGGGGGGCGTCGTTCCGTTGTGCAACAATTTCTCGCTCGACCGCATCCGTGCAATGATGCCAGAGTGCGACTCGCATGGAATTGTGCCAACTTGGCAGGAGCCTGCAGACGACGTCGTGCAGCAGTTCTTCGATGACTTGGTAGAAGTGGCGATCCGCCCCGACGAGAAGGACGGCCTCACCCGCGACACCACTGATGCGGAGATGGTACTGATCGCCACCAGGCTGGAAGAGGCGGCGGCAGCCGCAGCCGCGGGCGAGTTTGGATTCACCGTGGAGGAGGCAGATGCAGCAGAGGCGGGAAGCCGTGCCGAGCGACAGGAGCCTGCCGGCGAGAAAGAGCTTGCCGGGAAGAACGTTGAGTCGAGCGAGCCCGCCAAGGATACGAGCGGCTCGCTGGAGATCAACTCGTCTTCCACTTCATCTTCGGGCAGCTCGCCGCAAGCAGAGCCTCCATCCCCACCAAGAAGGCGTCTCCGCAAGGCCGGTGACGTAGCGGAGCGGCAAGCGGGTCAACAGTCGCCGCGCCAGGTGACACGCTCCATCGCGGCAAACACCGTTGCCGTGGGAGCGCCTCATGCTGCGACGACAACTGGAGCGGGGCCCTCCCGGACCACCGCTTCTGCTCCTGCCGCTTCTCATGCCGCGGCGACAGCTGGGGCGGGGTCGTCTCAAACCGCCGCCACTGCTCCCGCCAAGCGGCCAAGGGAAGCTTCTCCTCCGCCTCCTCGCGCCGGGCGCACGCCGGACTTTGACTTCTCCGCGTTCAGCTCCGACGAGGAAGAAGAAGAAGAGTAAGCTTCTCTTGCTATACTTGCTGTTCTTCAATTCTTGCCGTTTGTCTTGTATCTCATCTACTTTGCTCTGAACTTGTTCCTTTTTAGGACTCTGGCTCAGAGAGCAGCAAAGAGAGCCAAGGTCCCGGTGATCGTCATCGAGGACGAGCCTACTGCGACAGCAGGAGGTGCGCCTGAGACAACCTTGCCGGACCCGGCAACTTTTCTCCAGAGCAGCCCCCAGCGTAAGTATATCGTTTGCTTTCCACTTGTAAGGTGCGTATGGATACTCTGTCTTTGCTGATATTTGATTGCTGACTTGTGTAGGAGCATAGCAGCCCCACCAGGAGCCAAGGGAGAATCCCCCGACAAGGGAGAATTCTCCGGCAAGGGAGGGCTTTCCGGTAAGGGAGAGGTCTCCGGCAAGGGAAGGTTCTCCGGCAAGGGACAACACCAGCGGTCACCCGAAGGCGGAGACCACGACTACAGAACCCGGTACAGGTAATCCTTTTGCTGAAAAACTTTCCCTGGGTTCTTCTTCTTTTGGTCTTCTTTTTGTTGGATTTTCGCTTGACTCTTCTCCCCTTTCCGGCTGTCAGACCCATCTGCTACAGAGCCGATGGAGACCGAGGTCGCCGCCGAAGAAGCGGCCGGTGCTGGCGGTCCCGCTGGCGCAGAGGCCGCCAAGGCTTCCGTCGCAGCAACTGGCGAGGGGTCTGGCGATCGCACTGACGGCCCTGAGGCCGCAGGAGCGCCAGGCGCTACACCGACCGCCGACCCATCCGCTGCTGCCGCAGCGCCAGGCTCCGGAGAGCCCCAGCCAGGCGTCTACCTGAAGGCCGGCGAAGGTGTCTTCATCAACCTCCCCTGGGCGTCGAGCTCCAGGGCGCCGGGCGAGGGAGAGATCTTCGACGGGGAAGTGCTCGCCTCCGCCGGGTTGACGCTGGTTGACGCACCAAGCAGCAGCAGCAACGAGCCCGAAGAAGAGCGGCTGCTGCGGAAGTTGATGTCGCTCTACCGCGTGCGGCAAGCCAAGCTGGAATCCCGCGAGGCGCTAGTCGCGAAGGCGGGAGCAGATATCGAGAAGCGCGCGGAAGAGCTCGGGGGTTTCCATCAGGAAGCCCTCCGGTCCCTGGCGGAGGAGTGGGAGCAGCTCGCTGAAGCGCAAAAGGCTTTCCTCCTCGAGAAGGCTGAAGTCGAAGAGCGGCAGTGACTTGCCGCTGTGAAGCTAGCCGCGGAGGAGGGCGAGCTGGCGCAGCGGAAGGTCAATCTTGATGCCCACGAGGAGGAGCTTGCCGCGCGTGAGGAAAGACTTGGCGGAGCCCTCAAGCAAGCAGAGGACGCTGCCGCCGCCGCCGAGGCCGCCAAGAAGGAGTTGGAGACGAAGGTGGCGCAGCTAGAAGCTGATCTTGCCGAGAAGGGCAAAGAGCTCAGCGCCGCCAAGAACTCCAACGCGGATCTTGAGTCGAAGCTGACCACTTTGACCAGGACGCTGGATGGCGCCAAGAAGCAGGAGGCGGCCTTGAAGGAGGAGATCAAGGCCGACAAGGCGCTGCTAGAGAGTGTTGCCGCCACCCAAAACGCCTTCAGGGAGACTGTGGAGCATTGGACGGAGAGTCTTCTGGTTGCCGCCACAGACATTGACAAGGAGTTGGCACAGCTGGGGATGGAGGATCTCGGGTATCCCTCCGACGAGAACCTCCAACCCAGCGCCAAGCTCGTCTTGTTCTTCAAGGGCGTGGCGACGGCCCTCCAGTGACTCCGGGAGAGGATCCCGAAGCAGCTGGCCGACGAGTCGCGCAAGATCTGCGCGGGAGCTCTTCAGAAAGTGTTGGTGAAGGTGGCCTTCCGCAATCCGGGCCTCAACTTCACCAACGTCCTCAAGACCCTGCCGCCGGATGCCGATCTGGAGGCGCTCAAGGCCCTTGTCGCACCCATTGTGGACAAGGTGAGCGGGATCAAGAGGATTGAGAGCGATCGCGTAGATTAGGCCACCCGTTTCTTCTTTCCTTGTCGCTGTTTATCATGTTATGAAAACAATCTATTAGAGCTGCGACAAGCTATCTTTGTAATATAACTTTTATTCTGGGTAATGATTGCAATGTTATTCCCTTTACTTGATTCCTCCCTTTGTATGTCTTTGCCCTACGCTTTTAGGGAACTTGCCGGTGCAGGCACCTGAGCCGCGAGCGCTGAGTGCGGAACATCAGCATCCTGCTGGCGGTGCCGCTACCGACAAGAAACCTTGTCGCAACTAGTTGCAGCTCACTTAAGTTGTTGAGCGGACTTGAAACAAAGTAAGGGCGCAACTAGCTACGAGTTGGTTCCTTCGCGCACAGGTTTCCCATACAAAGTGCGGTCGTTCAAGGGAGATATCTTAAAATTTAAAAAATCTGATTGCTCAAACTTTGGCAACTTAGCTTTTCTGTTGTTTGCTTCCCGGCAAGGCGAAACTTTCTTGAACGACGCCTGGCCCATACCATTATCTTCTCCTTTCCCCCCGGCAAACTTGTGGGCGAGGGAACCTTCCTTTCCTTGAGAAAAAAGAAAGAAGAGGAAATAAAGATATGGAGCCTTACGGCTCGTTATTGCTTACCGGGGAGTAGGTGCTGCACAAAGTGTCAGATCACATATGCAAAAAATAGAATGCATGAAAATGACAAAATGTGCGGAGCACATGAGCTTTACTTATGCACGGGGTCTGCGCCCGGCTTTGTACAAAGGATTACATGCAACAGCGGCAAGACTTGTACAAAAGGTGGTTGCCGGAACAGGTTCTGGCAACCGCGCCTTACGGGTAAAACTTACGAAGATGCTCAATATTCCAGGAGTTGCTCACCGGGATGGCATCTTCGGTCTCAAGGCGGCAGCACCAGGCCTAGTGACTCGTTTCACCCGGTAAGGGCCTTCCCACTTCGGCGTCAACTTGTTGGAATTCTTGGCAGATTGAACACGCCGAAGAACAAGGTCGCCTTCCTCAAAACTTCTGGCATTAACTTTGTGGCTATGGTAGCGGCGCAAAGCTTGCTGGTAGCGAGAAGCTCGCACAGCAGCCTGAAGACGGTCTTCCTCAAGGAGCAGCGAGTCATCTTGTCGCAGCTGCTCTTGCTCAAGCTCATCATAAGCGAGCACTCGAGGTGACCCGTATACGAGTTCCGTGGGGATAACTGCCTCTGCTCCAAAGACTAGAGCGAAAGGTGTCTGGCCAGTGGCTCGATTTGGCGTCGTTCTGATCGACCAAAGAACCACCGGCAGCTCCTCGATCCAGTTTCTTCCGCACTTGTGTAGCCTGTCGAAAGTCCTGGTCTTGAGCCCGCGCAGCACTTCAGCATTTGCCCTCTCCGCTTGACCGTTGCTTCTCGGGTGAGCAACAGAAGCGAAACAGACCTTGGCGCCAAGATCTTGGACGTACTGCATGAAGGTGCGGCTCGTGAATTGTGTACCGTTGTCGGTGATTATCCTGTTAGGGATCCCGAAGCGGCAAACAATCGACCTGAAGAACTTGACTGCTGACTGTGCTGTCACCTTCCTCACTGGTTCCACTTCCGGCCACTTTGTGAACTTGTTGATTGCAACGTACAAGTACTCAAAGCCCCCGACTGCTCGGGGAAAGGGGCCGAGAATGTCGAGCCCCCAGACCGAAAATGGCCAGGATAAAGGGATCGTCTGGAGAGCTTGAGCTGGTTGGTGTATCTGCTTGGAATGGAACTGGCACGCTTCACACTTGGTTACTTGTGCAGTTGCATCCTGGAGGGCTGTCGGCCAAAAGAAACCTTGCCGGAATGCTTTGCTGACAAGTGCTCTTGCGCCAATGTGGTGACCACATATGCCTCCATGTATCTCTGCCAACAGCTTCTGTCCGTCTTCCCGGTGAATACACTTCAATTTCACACCGTTGAGTCTTCTTCTGTATAGTGTCTTGTCGACAAACTGGTACATACTTGACTGCCGGGCTACTCTTTCCGCTTCTTCTTGCTCTTCGGGAAGTTCTCCTGTCTGAAGGAAACGGACAATCTGCTGCGCCCATGCTGGAGCTTGTGGCTTGACAACAAGGACTAAAGGCAAATCTGCTGCTGCCGGAACATCCGCTTCTACGGCGAGAACCCGCGGCTCTGCCGGAGCTTGGCGTTCCCCGGCAAGCTTGCCGGAGCAAAACTTGTCGGGAGCTTCTGCTTCAAGGAACAAACCCTAGGGCTTGCCGGAGCATATTGCTCCTCAGCACTCTTGGTGTTGATCTCAGCTGCTGCGGGAACATCCGCTTCTACGGCGAGAACCTGCGGCTCTGCCGGAGCTTGACGTTCCCCGACAAGCTTGCCGGAGCAAAACTTATCGGGAGCCTCTGCTTCAACGGAACAAACCCTGGGGCTTGCCGGAGCAGACTGCTCCTCAGCGCTCTTGGCGTTGATCTTGGGGACCTTCTTGGCGGCGGCTTCGGGAAGCTCTGCCGGCAAATAGCCACCAGAAATCAACTTCCTCTTCTTGCTCTGTCCAGTTGATGGCGTTACGGACGGTTGAGTCAGCTTGAGCACAAAGATCCCTGGTTCCACAGGTAACTTAAGGGCGGCGCACTTTGACAGGCCATCGGCAATGGCGTTCTGAGCTCTTGGAACATGCTCCATTTGTAGGCCGTCAAAGTGCTCTTCTAGCTTTCTCACTTCGTCGACGTAGGCTTCCATCAATGGACTCTGATAGTTCTTGTTCACTTGGCGGACGACAAGCTGTGAGTCACCCCTGACAATGAGCTTCTTGATCCCAAGGTCTGCAGCGATCCTAAGACCGGCAAGCAAGCCTTCATACTCTGCAGTATTGTTTGTTGCTTGCTCCTTGGGAAAGTGCATCTGGACTACGCACTTGAGGTGCTCTCCGGTGGGTGCAACAAGCAGCACACCTGCGCCGGCGCCTTGTAGCGAAAAGGCACCATCAAAGTACATCAGCCACTCTTTGCTTGCTTCCTTGACGGGGATGCTCGTTTCTGGAATTTCTTCATCTGGTGTTGGCGTCCATTCTGCTATGAATTCTGCCAATGCTCTGCTCTGGATAGTTGAAGTGCTCTCAAACTTGAGGCCAAATCTTGACAGTTCCAGTGCCCACTCAAGAATCATGCCTGTCGCTTCTGGATTCTGTAGTATCCTCTTTAGCGGAAAGCGAGTGACAACTGTGATCTCATGTGCTTGGAAGTAATGGCGCAGCTTTCTCGAGGCCATGAGAAGGCCAAAAAGCAATTTCTGCACGCCAGAGTACCTTGACCTAGCCCCCTGCAGAAGGGAACTGACAAAGTAAACTGGGCGCTGCACCATTTTCTTCTGTGTCTCCTCTTGCATCTGCGCAGATCCATCTTTGTCGGGACCAGAGCTTGCCGGGGAAGCCCCCTGCTTGTCACTGGATGCGCTTGCCGTGGTTGCTGGCTCGTCATCTGCCTCCCTCTCTGCTACTAACGCAGCACTAACCACTTGATTGGTTGCCGCTATGTACAGTAGCAACTTCTCTTGTGGCTTAGGTGCGACAAGTATTGGAGGGGAGGACAGGTATCTCTTCAAGTCTTGCAGCGCAGCCTCCGCTTCCGGAGTCCATTTCATTGGACCTGCCTTTTTCAATAATTTGAAAATCTGTAGGGCGCGCTCAGCAGACCTAGAGATAAACCTGCTGAGAGCAGCCACGCAACCGGCAAGTCTTTGTACATCTTTGACGCGCTTTGGTGCTTCAATCTGCTCAATGGCCTTGATCTTGTCGGGATTGGCTTCAATTCCCCGCTGAGACACGAAGAACCCGAGAAGCTTGCCGGAGGGAACTCCAAACACACACTTCTCTGGGTTGAGTTTGAGGCTGATCTTGCGCAGATTTGCAAAGGTCTTGTCTAAATCTTGAATCAGAGTCGCCTTGTCCTTGCTCTTGACCACTATGTCATCCATGTAGGCTTCCACATTTCTGTGTATTTGATGCTCCAGAGCGACATGGACTACTCTTGCAAATGTTGAACCAGCATTTTTTAAACCAAAAGGCATCCGTACGAAACAGTACGTGCCACATGGAGTAATAAATGCGGTCTTCTCCTCATCCTCTTCTGCCATGAAGATCTGATGGTATCCTGAGTATGCGTCAAGAAATGAAAGCAAATCACATCTGGCTGTGGAGTCAACAATCTGGTCAATGCGCGGCAAAGGAAATGGGTCTTTGGGACAAGCTTTGTTAACATCGGTAAAATCGATACAAAGTCTCCATTTCCCGTTTGCCTTGCGCACGACTACAGGATTGGCCAACCACGTAGGATGGAGCACTCCTCTGACAAGGCCTGCTGCTTCCTATTTCTTGATTTCTTCTGCAATAAATTCTTGGCGCTCCACTGCTTGCTTCCTGACCTTCTGCTTGACGGGCCGCGCATGAGGACAAACGGCAAGGTGGTGCTCAATTACTTTCCTGGGAACACCGGGGATGTCAGACGGTTGCCATGCAAACACGTCGACATTCGCCCGCGGGAAAGCAATGAGCGCGCTTTCCTATTTGGGGTCGAGAGTGGCACTGATGGTGAAGGTACCATCGGTGCCGTCCTCCTTGGCGGACACCTTCTTCGTCTCTGGCGGAGCTGCCATTGTCTTCTTACACTTGCCGGTGGAGCTCGATGGTGCGTCCTCGACGGCAGCGCAGCACTCCGAAGAGGTGCGCTTGCCGGAGTGGGCATCAGAACTCTTGCCGGACTTGGTCTTCTTCCCCCCGGGAGCTTCAGCGGCAAGTGACTTGCGGTCTGTTGCGGCTGCGGCTTCCCGGTAGATCTTGTCGGCGCAGATAAGAGCATCCTTCTTGTCGCCAGGGACAGAGATGACGCTTATCGGGCCTGGCATCTTCAGCATGTTGTACGCGTAGTGAGAGGCTGCCATGAACTTGGCGAGTGCTGGACGGCCAAGTATCCCATTGTAAGGCAATGGAATATCGGCAACATCAAAAGTGACCCTCTCAGTCCTGAAGTTCAGCTCGCTGCCAAATGTTACTGACAACGTGACCTTCCCCTTTGGCTTGCTCCTTCCCGGGTTGATTCCTTGGAATGTGCCGGTCTCTTCGAGCTCGCTGTCAGGGATCTGGAGTTTCTGGAGTACAGCGGAGGAGATCAGGTTCAAGCCGGCCCCGCCGTCAACTAACATCTTAGTGACCTTGAGGTTGCGGATAGTTGGTGAAACCAACATCGTCAAGCACCCGACCGCAGTTGTGCGGTCAGGGTGGTCCTCAATATCAAAGATGATAGGCGTGCTGGACCATTTCAGAAGCTTGCGTGACTCGACAGGTGGTTCTGCTGCATTAACTTCCCACACCCACTGCTTGAGTTGGCGGTGCGAAGTATGCAGAGAAGCACCGCCGTCAACACACAAAACCTCTGTGTCTTTCTGAACTCCTGTTCGCTGGTCTCAACATCATCCATGTCTTCGTCGTCGTCGTCTTTATCCTTGTCGCGGCCGCGGGGAGGTCTGTCTCCTTGCCGCTGCTTGGCCTTGCCGCGGCGTCCTCCCCGGCTGGCGCGCTTCTTGCCAGATTCTCCAGCGCCTCCTTGGGCCCTCTCCTTGTCGCGTCGCTCGTATTCAGCCTTTTGCTGTTGGACAAGCTGCTCGACCTTCTTGCAGCTCTGGAGGTCGTGGCCCTTGGTGCGGTGAATCTTGCAGTACTGCTTGTCGGTCCCGTCCTGCTTGTCGGTGGCCGCCACAGCCTGGCAGTTGGTGCATGCGGCAACCTCTTTGCCGGAGCTACCAGCTTTGGCCTTCTTGGCGCCACCTTCGTTGCCGGACTGCTCAACGACTAGCACCTCTTTGCCTTTCTTCTTCCTGTTCCGCCGCCGGTTTTTCTTTGCCGGGGCAGCATCCTCACTGTCAGATCCTCCTGCTCCTATATTCTCTCTGGGGAGTTTCCTCCCTTCTTCAACACGTGCACACTTGTCGGCCAGGGCATACAGCTCACTGACGTCTCTGATCTTGCACATCACCATCTCCTCCCTCATCCTGCGGTTACGCACGTTCTGATGGAACGCGCTGATGACCGCGGCAGGGTGGACATCTGGGATGTTGTGCTGCACACGGCTGAATCTCTGAATATACTTGCGCAGGGGCTCTCCTTCCTTCTGGGCGAGTAGATGAAGGTCGCTCTCTTGGCCATGAGGTTTGTGGCCGCCTGTAAAGGCGCCGACAAACTGATGGCACAGGTCTGCCCAGGAGGATATGGAGTTGTCCGGCAAGTGCATGAGCCAGGACCTGACGTTGGGCTTGAGCACCAGCGGGAAGTAGTTGGCAAGGATCTTGTCGTCCCGCCCCTCGGCAGCCTGCACCGCGATGGTGTAGATGCTGAGGAACTCCGACGGATGCGACTTGCCGTCGTACTTCTCTGGTACGTCTGGCTTGAAATTCTTCATACTGGGCCACTGGACTTGCCGCAGCTCACGAGTGAACGCAGGGCAACCTACCACGTACGGCAAGTCGCCTGGTTCCCCTGGCGCATGCATGTCAACAGAGGGCCCAGCGCGCTGGTCTGATTGACGCCGCGCTTCTCTTCGGCGCTCGATGCGAGTACGAGCGTCTTCTTGCTGTCGTTCGTGAAGAACCTGGCGCTGATCGCGGCGAGCTCGCGGATCTGATGACGCGTTGGAGTCGCTGTCGAGGTGGATCCGACGAGTCGGCGATTTTGGCCTTCGGGGCGGAGAGTGCATAGTAGTTGCACCCCCACCGGTCTTGTCGCCACCGGCTCGTGCCTGGCTGACTTGTCGCGGCTGCGACGTGCTCGGCTGCCGCTGAGTGTCGCCGTTGGCGAAGCCGATGAGATTCTGAATGGTGGCCCTCCAGTCGTCGATCTTGTCTGCCGTTGGAGGGTAGTCCAGGAGCAGTTGAGCTCGCGCCAAAGCTTCTGCCGCAGTGGCGGGTGGTGGTGGCGAACGGTGCGAGGAGCGGGATATGCTCGGACTTCTAACTTCGTTAGAAGGAGCAGTGTCCCGTCCAGGCGACCGTGCCTCGCTCACGCCAGCATGTTGGCGTGCATGCTGGTCTTGAGCACTCCGAGATCCACCAGCTCGATCTTGGTCTAGCGAACGCATGGTACCGTGAGTACCGTGACGCTGCCGGTCCCGCGCCTCCTGAGGTTGGCGCGGTGCATGTACGGACACCGAGGTCTTGGAGTGCGCCCGGTCATTGTGGGAGCCGGCTACGCCGCCGATGGGCAGCGTAGCCTTGTCCTTGGACCTGGCAGCACCTTGAGCTCCCTCGTCGACACCCGTTCTTCCGCCGGCGTCCGCCCCATCAGCCGTTTGCTCCGGTGGTAGCGGGGAGGACGGAGCAGCTGCCTCCGAAGCCTTCTTCTTCGGCGGCATGTTGATGAAGATGATGAAGATCTAGCTCGCGCGAACGCCGGATCTGGTTCACACAGCCTCGACGCCCCCTACCTGGCGCGCCAAAGATGTCGGGGGACTGATCCACGAACACCTATGGGACCGGCGGGCCGAGTCCCTTTCGGTTTGGCGGGGGCGGAGGTCGTGCAAAGAGCGGATCAAGGCGAAGCACACGAGCGGTTTACCCAGGTTCGGGCCGCACGGATGCGTAAAACCCTACTCCTGCTTTGTGGTTTGTATTGATTTCTTGCTCGGGAGCGCGAAGTGCTACAGTACACTTCAGCAGCTAACGAGACCGAGCGTGAGTGTTCGAACCCCCCTCTATGTTGCGCATGGGCCTCCTTTTATATGCTCAAGGGGTCACCGACAGGTGGCAACGTAGACAAGGGCAAAAAGGGAAAGGTGCTACGGTTGGTACAGCTACCTGCTATAGTGTATCAAACCTAACCCTGATGGCAAGGGACAAGGGCCTTAAATGCCCGTCTGCGTCGCCTAAACAGTGTAAAAGGGGCCGTCAGGGATGCCACCGCTCGCCACGGCGGCAATCTTGCCAGCGCCGCTTGCCACCGGTCACCGCTGGCTGCACAGCCACCCGCCACGTACGCTGGGAAGGGTCCCAGAGCGACACGTTGGTGGATGTGCTGGAGCGCGGGCACGGAGTGGTGGCTTGCCGCGGCAAGCGCCTTGCCGCGGTCGTTGTCTTGTCGCGTCCGGGAGCTTGTCGCTCACCGGGCCTTGCCGGGACGCGTGGCGCGCCGCGGCAAGTTCCTTGAGATGCCTCGGTTGACCTTCTCGGCAAGCTCCTCTTGCCGGGGTCTTGAGGTGCCTTGGTTGGCCTTCCCGGCAAGCTCCTCTTGCCGGGGTCTTGTCTCCTTGAATGGCTCCAGGGGAACCACGGAGGACCTTGGCGGTCACCAGGCAAGCCTTGCCGCGGGATGCTGCGACTGCCCGTGCACAAGTTTGGGATACTAGGGTACCCTACTCTAGTGCACCAACAGTCTTGTTCATGAGGTTGAGGGCCCTCACTTTGTTCTTCGGAAGCGTGTGGGCCTTGGGTTGGTGATGGCTCCACTTGAGTGGAGCATTGTCCTTCTCCTTCGGCCACAAGGGGTTCCTCAATGGGTAGGATAAAACCAACACCCATTCTTCTTATGGCTTGAGGAGTAATTTCATCACCTACATCACAAGTGCCACTTTGCTCCACTTGGGAGCCATTATTCTCATCAAACTCCACGTTACACGTCTCCTCAATAAGTCCTGTGGATTTATTGAGGACATGGTAAGCATGAGAGTTTTTAGCATAACCAACAAATATGCCCTCATGAGCTCTAGCCTCAAATTTAGACAACCGAACACCTTTCTTGAGAATGAAACACTTACACTCGAACACCCGGAAGTACTTGAGGTTGGGCTTGTTACCGGTGAGTATCTCATATGGAGTTTTGTTCAAGCCCTTGCGGAGGTAGAGCTGATTGGATGCCTGACACGCGGTGTTGATGGCTTCGGCCCAAAATTTGTACGGAGACTTGAACTCCGCCATCATGGTCCTTGCCGCATCCATCAACGTCCGGTTCTTCCTTTCCACAACACCGTTTTGTTGAGGGGTGTATGGTGCGGAATATTGATGCTTGATTCCCTCATCACTAAGAAATTCATCCAAGGTGTAGTTCTTGAACTCGGTGCCGTTGTCACTTCTTATTGTCAAGATCTTTGCATTGTGTTGACGTTGTGCTTCATTTGCAAAGTCAATGACGGTTTGTTGGGTCTCGCTCTTCCTCTTGAAGAAATACACCCACGTGTACCTTGAGTAGTCATCGACAATCACCAAGCAATACTTCCTACCTCCAAGACTATCGAAGGATGGAGGCCCAAAGAGATCCATGTGAAGGAGCTCCAAAGGCCTCTTTGAATAAATGATAGTCGTGGGAGGGTGAGCCTTCTCATGTAGCTTTCCTTCGATACAGGCACTGCAAGCACGATCTTTAGCAAAACTAACATTCATTAGTCCACGAACATGGTCCCCCTTGAGGAGACTTTGCAAAGATCTCATATTGACATGGGCTAAACGGCGATGCCAAAGCCATCCCACATCAACTTTAGCCATTAGGCATGTCGCGGTCTTAGTGGGTCGCTCCGAAAAGTTAATCACATATAGACCGTTCTCGACATGCCCAACAAAGGCTACTTTAAGAGTCTTGCTCCACAAGAGGGCCACGGTATCGATATCAAAGAAAGTGGCAAAGCCCATGATTGCAAGTTGATGAACGGAAAGTAAATTGTATGCAAGGGACTCAACAAGCATGACCTTCTCGATCGTGAGATCATGAGAGATGACCACCTTGCCAAGTCCCAATACCTTAGAAGATGAGGCGTCACCCCACTCGACATTGGTGGGCATAGATGGAACCTTGTGCACTTCCACCACCAAGTCCTTGCTTCCGGTCATATGATTTGTAGGTCCGCTATCAAGCAACCATGATCCACCACCGGAAGCAAACACCTACAAGAGATCAATGCTTGGTTTTAGGTACCCATTTTGTAATGGGTCCTTTGATGGTAGTAACAAGGGTCTTAGGAACCCAAATAGACCATTCAATGTATTCATGAAGAGAACCAACAAATTTGGCATAAACATGCCCATCACTAGCACGACATAACACATAAGAAGGATTAAAATCGCCGGCTTTGTTGGGAGGGGTGACATTGCCCTTCTTGACATTATTCTTCTTCTTCTCCTCGGGGGCACTCTCTCCCTCCATCACAAAGGTTTGCATGAGAGGAGGAGGCCGTTTGGTCTTGTCATTCTTCTTCTTGTTCTTGGAGTCGGGGACGTACCCAACCCCTTCCTTGGCCACACCTCCCTTTTGGTTGGTCAAGAGATCGTTGAGGTTCTTCTTGCCTTGTATGCAAGTCGCAAGACCTCTCTCAAGTTGCTCCTTCAACTTAGCATTTTCCTCAACAAGATGTATATGCTCACAACACGGGTTAGTAGCATTTGCATTATCAATTAAAACCATATGAGGAAAAGTTGCTTTCTACTTAGTTAGCTTCACTTGGAGTTGATCATGAGACTCCTTGAGACTAGCGTGAATACCCTTCAAGGCCTTGTGGGCCTTGTCAAGTATATCAAACTCCTCTTTGAGTCTATCAAGATCAACCCCGAGTTTGGCCTTCTCGGAATTTAGCACACGAGAAACAACGATGGCATGATCATAATCTTTCTCTAACTTAGCATGATCTACGTTGTGTGACTCCTCAAGAGCCAAACGAAGACCACGCTCTTCCTCAAGAGCATTGGAGAGATCCGAAATCTCATCGGCATAGTCACGACTATGTCCTTCCATCTTAGAGATGGTGTCTTCGTGAGCCTCGATCATGTCATTGGCCTCACCAAGTTGTTCCAAGAGAGCAATAAAGTGCTTCTTGGATTTTCCCTTGAGTTTGCCCATAAAGGCCTCAAACTCGTTAGCCTCCACATTAGCTCCCTCAAATTCATTAATGCTATCCGTTTGGGAAGGATGATTAATGATGGTAGTTTTGATGTTGGAGGTTACCTTGTTGGTGGCTTTAGCCATGAGGCACTTGGCGGTGATGCTCTCGTTGGGTGAGTCGAAGAGAGACACCCGTGACGTTGTTGCAATGGCAACGGAGGCCATGGCAACCGACTCATCATCTTCATCATCGTCATCGTCCTCATTGTACTCTTCTTGCACAACCAAGGCCTTGGGATGAGTCTTCTTGGTGAAGTTGTTCTTGTTGGGGAACGACTTGGCCTTGTCCTTTCGGATGAGTTTGCCACCATTGTCTTCCCTCTTCTCATACGGGCATTCCGCAACGAAATGACTCACGTTGCCGCAATTGTAGCAAGTCCTTACATGTTGCTTGCCCCTTGTACCACTCGAGTTGTTTTTGCTAAAGTTTGGCCTTGAGTTTTTCTTGCTCCAAAATTGCCTTGAAGCAAGTGCCATGTGTTCATGATATGCATACTTCGTATCTTCGGGGTTGCTCTCCTCTTCTTCCTCTTATTCATCTTCCACTATGAGCTTGGCCTTCAATGCAAGGTTAGGCTTCTTTGCCCATTGAGAACGGAGCACCGCATTGTCGGCGGTCTTGTCCAAAATGTTCATGGCCACAAACTCATCCAACACTTCGCTTGAGGTCAAAGTGTGGAAGTCCGGTCTTTGATGAATGATGGAGGACATGGCCTTGTGATAGGGCATCATTTCCTTGAGGAATTTGTGCTTGATCCAATTGTCATCCGTGTCCTTGCTCCCGTGATCTCGTAGTGAGACCGCGAGTTTGGTTACTCTCCGATAGAGCTCACGAGGTTCTTCATCTTCCTTCATTGCAAACTCATCGGCCTCATCTTGTACCACTTCATAGTTGGAGCGTTGAATGCTTGCGCTTCCCCGGTAGAGAGACACGACACAATGCCATGCATCTTTGGCCAAGGCGAAAGGACGAAGATGAGGTAGGTCTTCGGGTGGAATAGCATCTTGAATGATGAAGAGAGCATTCTCATTGAATTGATTGTCCGCGGCTTCTCGAGGAGTGAAGTTGCTTGGATCATGTGGATAGAAACCTTCTTCAATGATTCTCCAAAGGTTAGTGTTCACATGATTTAAATGACGTTTAAAGCGGTAAACCCAAGAATCAAAATCCTCATTTTTCACAATCTTAGGGGGAGGACCGGCATGATTCAAATGAGTGGAAGGAACCGGTCCACCATAAACAAGTGGTGGTTCCACATGGGCAAAGATGCCGGTGCCATTCTTGCCACTAGAAGAAGGAGCCTTTTCACTACTAGCTTCCCCCTTGTCAGGGATAGCATCCGTCACCTTGTTGGCGGGATCACCCATTTTCAACGGTGCGGTGGATAGTTTAAACCCCTCAAGAAATTTAGTAAACATGCTTTCGACTTCGGTCGTCATGGAGGTTTTCAATGTCTCCAAGGCCACATTGAACTCCTCACGAGAGACCGAAGTTCCCCCATATCCCGTAGACGAGATCAGATTCACACCGGAGTGTTCCTCTACACCGTCTATGGTATCAACCATACTCTTTGGATGGTAAAGTCCTTAATAAAGAGACGAGGCTCTGATACCAATTGAAAGGATCGATATGGTTGACTAGAGGGGGGGTGAATAGGCAACTAACAATTTTTTAGCTTTTCTTTAACAAGTTAAAGTTTGCATCAAAATAGGTTGTCTAGAAATGCAACTAGGTGAACAACCTATATGATGCAACGAGGATAGGTACACAAGCAAGCAAGAGATATAAAACAAGTAAGCTTGCTTAAATAAAGGCACGAGATAACCAAGAGTGGAGACGGTGGAGACGAGGATGTGTTGCCGAAGTTCCTTCCCTTTGAGAGGAAGTACGTCTCCGTTGGAGCGGTGTGGAGGCACAATGCTCCCCAAGAAGCCACTAGGGCCACCGTATTCTCCTCACGCCCTCACACAATGCGAGATGCCGTGATTCCACTATTGGTGCCCTTGAAGGCGGCTACCGAACCTTTACAAACAAGGTTGGGGCTCTCTCCACAACTTAATTGGAGGCTCCCAACGAAACCACGAAGCGTCACCACAATGGAATATGGCTCCGAGGTGACCTCAACCGTCTAGGGTGCTCAAACACCCAAGAGTAACAAAATCCACACAAGAAAGTATGGGGGAACCAAATATCCTTTGGTGGAAGTGTAGATCTAGGTCTCCTCCTTCAATCCCTAGCAAATCAACAAGTTTGAGTGGCTAGAGAGAGAGATCGGGCAAGAGAGCTTGAAGGGCATCAATGGTGGAGTGAGAGAGGTCAAAAGGTAGGTGGGAGAAGCTCCCTTATATAGTCACCCTCAATATCCAACCGTTACTGTGATTTTAGCACTGCAGCGGTACAACCGGTCCTCGTCCCGGTACAACCGGGACTCACGATGTATCTGCAGAACCCTACCAAGCGGTACAACCGGACCAGGGGGTGGTAGTACCGGCTAAGAAAAATAACCGGACTAACCACCTGGCCACCGCACAAACACCGCATCAAAACAGGAGCTTGACCGATACTTGGGCAGTGCCTGGCCGGAACAACCGTATGGCCTTGAGCTCTTGGGTGGCTAAGTCCTGAGCGGAAGAACCGCTCGGACCACCGGTGGTACCGGTCATCATGGAATGACCGGACCAACCGGACCACTACCGCCCAAGAACCGCATCAAACCAGAAGCGAGAGCGGTACTGGAGCGGTGCATGGACGGAACCACCGCCCCAGCTGTTGCAGAGCATGGTGGCGGTACCACCGCCCGGAGGCAGCGGTACAACCGCTCGAGCACAGCTGGTGAGCGACAAGACCCAGCGGTACAACCGCTGGGCAGAAACAGTGAGCAGAAAAGAAAAGAGGGGAAGAGGCAAGGAAAACTCTCTCTCACACACACACCTGAGGAAGGCAAAGAGAGGGTGAGAAAAGTGTACGTGAACTGATTCCCCCAGAGCTTCCTAATGAGGATTCCCTCTTGATAGTACGGGTACTCTACGACCAAAGAAAATAAAACCGTAGAGGACACGTCTTCGATCTTTTCCTTCGAGAGGTAATAGCAATCCGATGTAAGCCTAAGCATCAAGAACCTGAAACATAAAGCACACGTTTAGACCACCAAGGGTTGTCATCATCATCCAAAACATAAAGTTGGGAAATGCCCTTTCAATCTAGAACTCTCATATATTGATGAAAACATAATAGGTTCAGATCTGAAATCATGGCACTCGGGCCCTAGTGACAAGCATTAAGCATAGCAAAGTCATAGCAACATCAATCTCAGAACATAGTGGATACTAGGGATCAAACCCTAACAAAACTAACTCGATTACATGGTGAATCTCATCCAACCCATCACCGTCCAGCAAGCCTACAATGGAATTACTCACGCACGGCGGTGAGCATCATGAAATTGGTGATGGAGGATGGTTGATGATGACGACGGTGACGAATCCCCCTCTTCGGAGCACCGAACGGACTCCAGATGAGCCCTCCCAAGAGGTTTTAGGGCTTGGCGGCGGCTCCGTATCGTAAAACGCGGTGATTTCTTCTCTCCTATTTTTTTCTCCCCGAAAGCAGTTATATAGAGTTGGAGTTGGAGTCGGGGGGTCTCCAGGGGGCCCACGAGGTAGGGAGCGCGCCCTAGGGGGGGGCATCCTCGTGAGAAGGGTGTGGCCCCCCTAGTCTTCATCTTTGGCGAGGATTTTTTATTATTTATTGTAAGATATCCGGTAGAGTTTCAGGTCATTCCGGGAACTTTTGTTTTCTGCACATAAAACAACATCATGGCAATTCTGCTGAAAACAACGTCGGTCCGGGTTAGTTCCATTCAAATCATACAAGTTAGAGTCCAAAACAAGGGAAAAAGTGTTTGGAAAAGTAGATACGCTGGAGACGTATCAACTCCCCAAGCTTAAACCCTTGCTTGTCCTCAAGTAATTCAGTTGACAAACTGAAAGAAATAAAGAAAAACTTTTACAAACTCTGTTTGCTCTTGTTGTTGTAAATATGTCAAGCTAGCATTCAAGTTTTCAGCAAAGATTATAACTAACCACATTTGCAATAATTCTCAGGTCTCATGATTACCCATATCAATAGCATAATCAACTAGCAAGTCATAATAATAAATCTCGGATGACAACACTTTCTCAAAACAATCATAATATGATATAACAAGATGGTATCTCGCTAGCCCTTTCTGAGACCACAAAACATAAATGCAGAGCACCTTTAAATATCAAGGACTGACTAGACATTGTAATTCATGGTAAAAGAGATCCAATCATAGTCACACCCAATATAAATTAATAGTAATGAATGCAAATGACAGCTGCGCTCTCCAGCTAGTGCTTTTTAATAAGAGGGTGATGACTCAACATAAAAGTAAATAGATAGGCCCTTCGCAGAGGGAAGCAGGGATTTGTAGATGTGCCAGAGCTCGGTTTTGAAATAGAGGTGAATAACATTTTGAGCGGTATACTTTCGTTGTCAACATAACAACTGAGAGATGGCGATATCTTCCATGCTACACATATTATAGGCGGTTCCCAAACAGAATGGTAAAGTTTATACTCCCCCTCCACCAACAAACATCAATCCATGGCTTGCTCAAAACAACGAGTGCCTCCAACATACATCAGGTCCCAGGGGGAGTTCTGTTTGCAATTTTTTTGATTTAGTTTGCATAAATCATGGGACTGGGCATCCCGGTGACCAGCCCTTTATCTCGTGAGTGAGGAGCGGAGTCCACTCCTCTTGAGAATAACCCGCCTAACATGGAAGATACAGAAAGCCCTAGTTGATACATGAGCTATTCGAGCATACAAAACAGGATGATTATTTGAAAGTTTAGAGTTTGGCACATACAAATTTACTTGGAACGGTAGGTAGATACCACATATAGGAAGGTATAGTGGACTCATGTGGAATAACTTTGGGGTTTAAGGAGTTTGGATGCACAAGAAGTATTCCTGCTTAGTACAGGTGAAGGCTAGCAAAAGACTGGGAAGCGACTAGCTAGAGAGCGACAACAGTCATGAACATGCATTAAAATTAATCAACACCGAATGCAAGCATGAGTAGGATATAATCCACCATGAACATAAATATCGTGAAGGCTATGTTGATTTGTTTCAACTACATGCGTGAACATGTGCCAAGTCAAGTCACTTAAGTCATTCAGAGGTGGATACCACCCTATCATACCACATCATAACCATTTTAATAGCATGTTGGCACGCAAGGTAAACCATTATAACTCATAGCTAATCAAGAATGGCATAAGCAACTATGATCTCTAATTGTCATTGCAAACATGTTTATTCATAACAAGCTGAATCAAGAACGATGAACTCATCATATTTACAAAAACAAAAGAGGTCGAGTTCATACCAGCTTCTCTCATCTCAGTCAGTCCATCATATATCATCATAATTGCCTTTCACTTGCACGACCGAACGATGTGAATAATAATAAGAGCGCACGTGCATTGGACTAAGCTGGAATCTGCGAGCATTCAATAAACAGGAGAAGACAAGGCAATATGGGCTCTTTTGTCAGATAAACAATAATGCATAAAAGAGCCACTTCAACAATTTAATCATGGTATTCTCCTACTGACCCCCAAAGAAAAGAAATAAAACTATTTACACGGGAAAGCTCCCAACAAGCAAAAGAAGAACAAGAAATCTTTTTGGGGTTTCTTTTTAATTACTACTACAAGCATGGAAAGTAAATTAATTAAAAGCTACAACTAATTTTTTTGGTTTTTCTTAAGGTTTATTAAACACACAAGAAGAAAGCATAAAATAAAATAAACTAGCATGGATGATACAATGAAAAAGTATGAGCACCGACATCTGGCAATGAGTGTGTGTGAACATAAATGTAATGTCGGTGAGAAATACGTACTCCCCCAAGCTTAGGCTTTTGGCCTGAGTTGGTCTATGGCCACGGCTGGCCTGGCTGATATCCATAATAATAGTTGTTGGGGTCGTACTGTGATGAGGAAGAAGAAGGCTCCGATTGCCACTGGTTGGCAATCATCTCCGGATCCCACTGATAGTTAGACTATCGTGAAGGATCAAATTGTGGTTCCGGTTCTGGCTCCTCGGCTGGTGCAGGGTTCCGATAGGCATGGATAGCCGTCAACGGAACAAGGTACTTGCCTACAGTCAAATCAAACAAAGCAGGAGCAGGCAAGTTGATAGTCTCAGGATGATGTTTATTAAAGAACAATTGCTATTTAAGCTCTCCTGCCCTATTCTTAACAATAAAATCATGTGCCACCAACTTTTATAATCTAAATAAACACGAGGCAGCACTTTTTCCTCCTTCTCAGCATGCCTAATAGGTATGTTAAAATGTGCAGCTAGGCATGTGGCATAAACGCCTCCAAAGATGGGACCCTTAGTACGGTTCATACTTAACCGTCTAGCAATAATGCCGCCCATACTAAAAGTGTTATCAATGTATAAACCTTGGAGCAAAATAATAATATCAGGGATACTAAGGTTTCCAGAGTTTTTGCGACCAATTAAGCAACGACTGGCAAATAATGCAAAGTAACATAAGACAGGAAAATGTATGCTAGTGATTCGTGCATCGGAAACCTTCCTAGTTTCCCCTACAGTGATAGTATTAATAAATCCCTCCACATCATCATGATGTGGTTCTTCTGTCTTGCCCCCAAAAGGGACTAAACAAATCCGACAAAAATCATAAAGTGACATCTCCTTATGCTCATCATATAAATGAAACTCCACCGTAGGTGGTGAGTTCCTAGAATGGAAATGAAAGTTTTGCACAAAGGTATTTGTGAGTAAGAGATACTGATCGCATTGGTCGTGCAGGAAAGCGGTGAGGCCTACATTATGAGCCAACTCATGAAAATCTTCATAAATCCCGGCTGCTCTCAAGAAATCCTCAGAAGGCCATTCACACGCCCGAACCTCCGCGGTGCGCGGCAAATTATACTTAGGCTTCGGTGCCTTTTCCTTCGAGCTTTGGTTCGATGAGCCCCTCAATAATCTCCTCATCATTTTCTGAAAAATTCTGAAATTTTTAGTAACTTCAAAATAAAAGTAAACCAAACTCAATAATATTGATAGCAACTACTCCTACAAGTGCCTAGGGCCTATATCATGCATCAAAACTACTTTTGACCATATAAATTTGACATGCAAGCTCAAGAACAGGGTCACCTAAGCAACACAAATTTGCAATGAATAAATCACTAGAACAAAAACTAATTGGACCAATGGAGGAGTCACATACCAAGGAACAATCTCCCCAAGCAGTTTTGTGAGAGGTGCTTTGAGCAAGGAGATCGAAAATGGTAGCAAAGCGAGCTTGGACTCGGGTTTGAGCTGGTTTTTCGTGTTTGGGGGAGGAAGATGAAGTGTGTGGCTGAAATAATAAGTGGAGGAGGGCCACCGTGGGCCCATGAGGCAGGGGGCGCGCCCTAGGGGGTGGGCGCGCCCTCCACCCTCGTGGCAAGGTGGTTGGCCCCCCTGGTGTGTTCTTTGTTCCATAAATCCTCAAATATTATATAAAAAATCATATTTAATTTTCAGGGCATTTGGAGAACTAATATTTTCGAGGTATTTTTATATTGCACGGATAATCACATAATAGACAGAAAATTATTTATTTTTACTTTATTTCAACTAAATAACAGAAAGTATAGAGAGGGTACATAAGGTTGTGCTTCTAGTTTCATCCATCTCATGCTCGTCAAAAGGAATCCACTAACAAGGTTGATCAAGTCTTGTTAACAAACCCATTCCGATTAACATGAAACCGAAGAAATTTCGAATAACACTAGGTTACCTCAACAGGGATATGCACATCCCCAATAATAACTATATCATATTTCTTCTTGATAGTAGGAAGAGGAAATTCAAAACCTCCAAATATAATCGATGGAATTTTTCCGATAGAATTGATACTATGAACTTGAGGTTGTTTCCTCGGAAAGTGTACCGTATGCTCATTACCATTAACATGAAAAGTGGCATTGCCTTTGTTGCAATCAGTAACAGCCCCTACAGTATTAAGAAAAGGTCTTCCAAGAATAATAGACATACTATCGTCCTCAGGAATATCAAGAATAACAAAGTCCGTTAAAATAGTAACGTTTGCAAATACAATAGGCACATCCTCATAAATACCGACAGGTATAGCAGTTGATTTATCATCCATTTGCAAAGATATTCCAGTAGGTGTCAACTTATTCAAATCAAGTCTATGATATAAAGAGAGAGGCATAACACTAACACCGGCTCCAAGATCACATAAAGCAGTTTTAACATAATTTCTTTTAATGGAGCATGGTATAGTAGGTACTCCTGGATCTCCAAGTTTCTTTGGTATTCCACCCTTAAAAGTATAATTAGCAAGCATGGTGGAAATTTCAGCTTCCGGTATCTTTCTTTTATTTGTAATAATATCTTTCATGTACTTAGCATAAGGATTTGTTTTGAGTATATCAGTCAATTGCATACGCAAAAATATAGGTCTAATCATTTCAGCAAAGCGCTCAAAATCCTCATCATCCTTTTTCTTGGATGGTTTGGGAGGAAAAGACATGGGTTTCTGAACCCAAGGTTCTCTTTCTTTACCATGTTTCCTAGCAACAAAGTCTTTCTTATCATAACGTTGATTCTTTGATTGTGGGTTATCAAGATCAATAGCAGGTTCAATTTCTACATCATTATCATTACTAGATTGAGCATTATTATGAACATCATCATTAACATTTTAATTAGGTTCATGTTCATTACCAGATTGTGTTTCAGCATCAGACATAGAGATATATTTCTCTGAGAATCTTGCTCAATTCTCTTCGGGTGGCCTTTAGGATACAAAGGTTCCTGAGTCATTCTACCAGTTCTAGTAGCCACTTTAACAGCATAATCATTTTTCTTACTATTCATCTCATTGAGCAATTCTTTTTGAGCTTTAAGTACTTGTTCTACTTGAGTGGTAACCATAGAAGCATGTTTGCTAACAAGTTTAAGTTCACCTCTAATATTAGCCATATAATCACCCAAGTATTTAATCATATCAGCATCTTGTTTTAATTGTCTACCAAAATATGCATTGAAGTCTTCTTGCTTAAACATAAAATTATCAAACTCATCCAAGCACTGACTAGCAATTTTAGTAGGAGGGATTTCAACTTTATCATATCTATAGAGAGAATTTACCTTTACTACCTGTGTCGGGTTATCGAGGTCTGGAGGTTCTTCAATAAATAAAGGATTAAGATCATATATTTCTTCATCAGGCGGTAAATTGAGACCATGTATTTCTTCAATAGGAGGTAAATTCTTAACATCTTCAGCTTTAATACCTTTTTCTTTCATAGATTTCTTTGCCTCTTGCATATCTTCACGACTGAGAACTAGAACACATCTCTTCTTCGGAGTTGGTTTAGGAATAGGATCATTAATTGGAGCAGGAGCTGGCTCAAGAGGTGCCCAATTATTTTCATTTGTCAACATATTATTCAATGAGATTTCAGCTTCATCCGGTGTTCTTTCCCTGAAAAGAGAACCAGCACAACTATCCAGGTAATCTCTGGAAGCATTGGTTAGTCCATTATAAAAGATATCAAGTATTTCATTTTTCTTAAGAGGATGATCAGGCAAAGCATTAAGTAACTTGAGAAGCCTCCCCCAAGCTTGTGGGAGACTCTCTTCTTTAATTTGCACAAAGTTTTATATTTCCTTTAAAGCAGCTTGTTTCTTATGCGCAGGGAAATATTTAGCAGAGAAGTAGTAAATCATATCCTGGGGACTACGCACACAACCAGTATCAAGAGAATTAAACCATATCTTAGCATCACCCTTTAATGAGAACGGAAATATTTTAAGGATATAAAAGTAGCGAGATCTCTCATCATTAGTGAACAGGGTGGCTATATCATTTAATTTAGTAAGATGTGCTACAACAGTTTCAGATTCATAACCATGAAAAGGATCAGATTCAACCAAAGTAATTATATCAGGATCAACAGAGAATTCATAATCCTTATCAGCAACACATATAGGTGAAGTAGCAAAAGCAGGGTCAGGTCTCATCCTAGCATTTGGAGATTGCTTATTCCATTTAGCCAATAACCTTTTGAGTTCATATCTATCTTTGCAGGCTAAAATAGCTAAACAAGCATCTTGATCAAATAAATAACCCTCAGGAATAACAAGTGATTCTTCATCATCACTTTCATCTTCATAATCAGATTCAATATTTTCAATCTCTCTAGCCCTAGCAAGTCGTTCCTCGAGAAAATCACTAAGTGGCATAGTAGTATCAGGCATAGAGGTAGTTTCATCATAAGTATCATGCATAGCAGAAGTAGCATTATCAATAACATGCGACATATCAGAACGAATAGCAGAAGCAGGTGTAGGTGTTGCAAGCTTAGTCATAACAGAAGGTGAATCAAGTGAAGAGCTAGATGGCAGTTCCTTACCTCCCCTTGTAGTTGAGGGATAGATCTTAGTTTTTGGATCTCTCAAGTTCTTCATAGTGTCCAGCAGATATAAATCCCAAGTGACTCAAAGAATAGAGCTATGCTCCCCGGCAACGGCGCCACAAATTAGTCTTGATAACCCACAAGTATAGGGGATCGCAACAGCTTTCGAGGGTAGAGTATTCAACCCAAATTTATTGATTCGACACAAGGGGAGCCGAAGAATATTCTCAAGTATTAGCAGCTGAGTTGTCAATTCAACCACACCTGGAAACTTAGTATCTGCAGCAAGGTGTTTTAGTAGCAAAGTAATATGATAGTGATGGTAACGGTAACAAAAGAGTAATGAAAGCAAAGTAATGTTTTTGGTATTTTGTAGTGATTGTAACAATAGCAACGGGAAAGTAAATAAGCGTAAACCAGTATATGGAAAGCTCGTAGGCATCGGATCAATGATGGATAATTATGCCGGATGTGGTTCATCATGTAACAATCATAACATAGGGTGACATAGAAGTAGCTCCAATTCGTCAATGTAATGTAGGCATGTATTCCGAATATAGTCATACGTGCTTATGGAAAAGAACTTACATGACATCTTTTGTCCTACCCTCCCGTGGCAGCGGGGTGCTAATGGAAACTAAGGGATATTAAGGCCTCCTTTTAATAAAGAACCGGAACAAAGCATTAGCACATAGTGAATACATGAACTCCTCAAACTACGGTCATCACCGGTAAGTATCCCGATTATTATCACTTCGGGGTTAACGGATCATAACACATAATAGGTGACTATAGACTTGCAAGATAGGATCTAGAACTCTCATATATTGATGAAAACATAATAGGTTCAGATCTGAAATCATGGCACTCGGGCCCTAGTGACAAGCATTAAGCATAGCAAAGTCATAGCAACATCAATCTCAGAACATAGTGGATACTAGGGATCAAACCCTAACAAAACTAACTCGATTAATGGTGAATCTCATCCAACCCATCACCGTCCAGCAAGCCTACAATGGAATTACTCACGCACGGCGGTGAGCATCATGAAATTGGTGATGGAGGATGGTTGATGATGACGACGGTGACGAATCCCCCTCTTCGGAGCACCGAACGGACTCCAGATGAGCCCTCCAGAGAGGTTTTAGGGCTTGGCGGCGGCTCCGTATCGTAAAACGCGGTGATTTCTTCTCTCCTATTTTTTTCTCCCCGAAAGCAGTTATATAGAGTTGGAGTTGGAGTCGGGGGTCTCCAGGGGGCCCACGAGGTAGGGGCGCGCCCTAGGGGGGGCGCCCCCCACCCTCGTGAGAAGGGTGTGGGCCCCCTGGTCTTCATCTTTGGCGAGGATTTTTTTATTATTTATTGTAAGATATCTCGTGGAGTTTCGGGTCATTCCGAGAACTTTTGTTTTCTGCACATAAAACAACATCATGGCAATTCTGCTGAAAACAGTGTCTGTCTGTGTTAGTTCCATTCAAATCATACAAGTTAGAGTCCAAAACAAGGGCAAAAATGTTTGGAAAAGTAGATATGTTGGAGACGTATCATTCATCTAACCAAATTATTTAATGAACTCCCACTCAGATAGACATCCCTCTAGTCATCTAAGTGATACATGATCCGAGTCAACTAGGCCGTGCCCGATCATCACGTGAGACGGACTAGTCATCATCGGTGAACATCTTCATGTTGATCGTATCTTCTATACAACTCATGTTCGACCTTTCGGTCTTCCGTGTTCCGAGGCCATGTCTGTACATGCTAGGCTCGTCAAGTCAACCTAAGTGTATTGCGTGTGTAAATTTGGCTTACACCCGTTGTATGCGAACGTTAGAACCTATCACACCCGATCATCACGTGGTGCTTCGGAACAACGGACCTTAGCAATGGTGCATAGTTAGGGGGAACACAATTCTTGATATTTTAATGAGGGATCATCTTATTTATGCTACCGTCGTTCTAAGTAAATAAGATGTAAAAACATGATGAACATCACATGCAATCAAATAGTGACATGATATGGCCAATATCATTTTGCTCCTTTTGATCTCCATCTTCGGGGCGCTATGATCGTCATCGTCATCGGCATGACACCATGATCTCCATCATCGTGTCTTCATGAAGTTGTCTCGCCAACTATTACTTCTACTACTATAGCTAACGGTTAGCAATAAAGTAAAGCAATTACATGGCGTTTTCATTGACACGCAGGTCATACAATAAATTAAGACAACTCCTATGGGGGGCAGCGGCCCCCTTAGGGTTTCCAACTAGGAGGGGGGGCGCCCGCCCTCGGGGGGCAGCGCCCCCTAGGGTTTCCAACCCTAGGCGCCTTGGGCCCTTGGGGGTGCGCACCAGCCCACAAAGGGGCTGGTTCCCACCCAACTATAGCTCATTAGGTCCTTCGGGGCAGGTGGACCCCCGGAACCCCTTCGGTGGTCCCGGTACAATACCGATAAACCCTGAAACCTTTCCGGTGACTGAAACTGGACTTCCCATATATAAATATTTACCTCTGGACCATTCCGGAACTCCTCATGACGTCCGGGATCTCATCCGGGACTCCAAACAACATTCGGTAACCACGTACATCTATTCCCTATAACCCTAGCGTCATTGAACCTTAAGTGTGCAGACCCTACGGGTTCGGGAGGCATGCAGATATGACTGAGACATCTCTCCGGCCAATAGCCAACAGCGGGATCTGGATACCCATGTTGGCTCCCACATGCTCCACGATGTCAAGGATTCAATCAATCCCGTATACAATTCCCTTTGTCTACCAGTATAGCACTTGCCCAAGATTCGATCGTCGGTATACCGATACCTTGTTCAATCTCGTTACGGCAAATCTCTTTACTCGTTCCGTAACACATCATCCCGTGATCAACTCCTTGATCACACTGAGCTCATTATGATGATGTCCTACCGAGTGGGCCCAGAGATACCTCTCCGTTATACGGAGTGAGAAATCCCAGTCTCGATTCATGCCAACCCAACAGATACTTTCAGGGATACCCGCAGTGTACCTTTATAGCCACCCAGTTACGTTGTGACGTTTGGCATACCCAAAGTACTCCTACGGTATCCGGGAGTTGCACAATCTCATGGTCTAAGGAAAAAGATACTTGACATTAGAAAAGCTTTAGCAGACGAACTACACGATCTTGTGATATGCTTAGGGTTGGGTATTGTCCATCACATCATTCTCCTAATGATGTGATCCCGTTATCAATGACATCCAATGTCCATGGTTAGGAAACCGTAACCATCTATTGATCAACGAGCTAGTCAACTAGAGGCTCACTAGGGAAATGTTGTGGTCTATGTATTCACACATGTATTACGATTTCTGGATAACACAATTATAGCATGAATAATAGACAATTATCATGAACAAGGAAATATAATAATAACCATTTTATTATTGCCTCTAGGGCATATTTCCAACATGTATAGCCCCCAAGGGCCGACTTAGTAAGATAATACTGAGCTGGGACTTTATATATACTTCATTGACAATAATATCATATGATGTAAGCCCCATCATGGGGCTTGAACCCACGTCCACAAGGTTAAGAGCCTTGTGCTTTATCAACTAAGCAGGGGATCCTTCAATATAATGGACTGAGGCTTGTGTACCTTGAATTTTTGACAGGAGCAATTGGTAGCCCCCAAGGGCCGGCTCATTATGATGTGATGAGTCGGGTCTTCAATAAGGCCAGTAAAAAATGACTTTGCATTAGTCCCCAAGTGACATGGTGCATGCTGGCAGTAACATGGGACTTGCATATTCGATGTAATCTCAACTTGAATAATGTAGCCCCCAAGTGACGGGTCGTAAGCTTGCAGCGACCCGGGACTATTCCTTCCATTGTAGAATAAATTATATCTATTGATAAAATAATATCCATTGCACTGAAGCGACTTTGAAAATCGTAATATTTGGTTATTGATAACCATAATAAAAATCCAGCCATGTTGGCTATTAAAGATTTGAATAATATAACCCAGTTTGAAAAACCGGTTCTTGTGATATTGAATCGTTCTGCCGATTTAGGATACATGTGCAGTAAGGGTGATAACCCAATCTTTAGAAGCAAAAAACTTCCAAATGTTTATGATTGTCACATGCTGGCGACTTATCGTCCAAACCAAGCCGGGTTAAATGTAAACCACACTCACACTTAGATCTGGCAAAATCTTAAGAAAAAACAAAGACTGCGAAAAAACTTAAGCAAAATACAAAAAAATTGGGGCTTCTGATTCGAATATGATCAGTAAACCGGACCAAAGGGGTTAAGCTAGGATCAAGAGGGTACAGACAGCTATGTTCTCTTTGGTTCGAATACGACCTATGTTTGAACAGGAAGCCCCAAATGACCTTGATTGGTTTTTAACGACCCTGATTCGAATACAATCCAAGTCAGACCCAAAAGGGGTTAAGCTATGATTCGAATACGATCAAGAAGCCCCCTAGTGGGTTCGGCATTGCGTCGATCAAAAGGGTGCCGACAGCTATGTTCTCTTTGGTTCGAATACGACCTATGTTTGAACAGGAAGCCCCCAAATGACCTGTAACTGTGACTATGAGCCGGATCAAAGGGTAATCATAGCTTAGCTCAATAAGCCGGAAGCCCCCAAGTGATATATTTCTGAGTTGTGCTCGCCGGGTGCCTATGTTTGAGTTGTGCTATGCAACAAACTCTCCTTGGTCCCTGTAATTTTTTCTGAAAACTCGAACTTGCGAGAGATGAATTCTTTTTTAAACCGGAATTTCAAACCGGATATTGAGAGCTTCAAAGCTTTGTGGGAGACAGGTTTACCTTGAGCCGGATTTTAAACCGGCATTCTTCATTTTGAACCGGAAATTTTCTGACGGCCTTTAAATTCTTATCAATATAGCAGTAGTTGCCGGGGCCGGATTATTTTTTCCCTCCAATGACCCGGAGTTCTGGATTGTTGATACTGGCCAATTTTGCCGAGTCATGCCATTGTAGCACCCTGAGTCTTAAGGCAACTCGAGGAGTTGTCTTGAGATTCTCCATATTTGGCCGTGATACAAACCGGTATATGAGTCCTTCAACAGCTCAATGATATAACTTGTCCTGCATTGGCGAACTTGCAAGCCAGCGTAAATTTTCCTTTAAAAGAAAACAATATATAATATAAAAATATACTGGATGGATTTCACCTGATATGTTAAGCCAGAAATTATCCACCGCGGAGTTGATGCTCACCACGGTGACGCTGAAATTAATCACGGTCGAGTCGGCCGCGGCGTTGTAAGCCGGTGCGGATGGGGAGAGTCGGCAGCGGCGTTGTAAGCCGGTGTGGACGAGAGAGTCGGCCACGACATTGGAAATGGCACGGACGCGGGAGAGTTGTCCATGGGAACGGCCAATAAGTCAGTCGCATGTGTTGATGTAGCGGGGGTGGCAACTTGCGCATGACGAGCGCTAATGCAAAAATAATATTTGCTCACGCCCTTTTTGCAACATCTTTTTGTAAGGAATAATGGTCCTGTGAAAACAAATCATAAACCAAGTAATTGTTCTTTTGATAAAAGCAATACATGCTAATAAAACAAACTTAGCTGGATATCACCTGATTTACTTGGATGACGGATGATTCGTTCAACGCGACGGAGTCGGCTCAGGCAGACCGGCGACTCAATATGGTGCCAGCAGTTCAACGCAACAGAGGCGGCTCAACACGGCCGGCGGTTCATGGTATGGAGGTGACTCAACCGGGCGGAAGGTGAAGGCTGCGTTGGCGGGTAACGGCTGACCCCTCAGTCAGTTCAGCGGCAGTTTTCAATCTGCCAATTGGGTGCAGCTCTGTAGAGGCCAGTATGTCAAACTTCTGCAGCTGAACATAATTCCATAGCAAGCACATGTTCGTTTGACTGCGATGGTGGCTTATCCATTCAGCACCGTAGGAGCAGTTCTTCAGCAAAATCAAGGGAACTGAAAGCTCATTGTCAACCCGACCCGTCGTCCCGCAGCTACTGTGTCAGGGAGTTTTCTCCAACGAGTAAGAGAGCAGGCAGTGCGCTCCACGACGGACTGACGAGGCATCATCTCGCAACAGAAGGAGAGGCAAGCTGATTTTACGGGGCGGCTCTGAACAACAGAGCAGCAAGGGGGCTCGTGGCAGCGGGGCCGCACCAGCGACTCGGACGAGGCCGGCGGCTTGCAAACGAGGCCACAGCGGCGCGGGCAGGTCAACACCGGGCGGTTTGAAAGGCGTTGTGGCAGAGTCGGGCGCGGCGACTCGCCATTGACGGCGGCTCGATGACCGTGTCGCAGTAGAGGCGACGATGAACTGACGCCGGTTTGCAAGCATCGGCTCAGCAGCATGAAGACGAGGCCGAGTACTCCGGCGACTTAAAAGGCGCTGTAGGTGGTGACTCGGAGCGGTCGTTGAGGCGAGGCGGCTCGGTAATATACGGCTGACCCGGAGCAATGAACCCGCACGAGAGTGAGGCCGGCGGCCTATGGTGACCACGCCGTCTCAGAGGCGACTTGTTGAAGGTAAGGCAGCAGCAGCGCGGGCACGCGAGGTTGGCCACGGCAGTGGCTCAACGGCAAGCAGCCGATGCCATGCAGGTTGAAAGCAGGCCGCGCGAAGTCGGCCACGACGGTTGCTCGGAGCCTCGGAGGTGGCCGTGAAGGCGACTTGGAGCGGAGGACGTCGACGGCGGCTCAGAAACGCGGCAGCGGCTCTGGTGAAGCCGTCTTGGCGCACCGGCGCGGCTCAGCAGGCGGGGACCGGCAGCTCGGAGGCACACCGGAGTGGGCGAAGCCCAGCGGTGGAGGCGGGCCGTGCTTGTCCGGGTCGTTGTTGGTTTGACCATCCACGTGGTGTCTTCTACTTCTTCTTTCTTTTTTTGTCATGAAGAGCTGGCAGTAGCTTTTGATCTCCACGTAGGTAGTACTAGTACGACTATGCAATCATACTAGCAACAGCATCGTTTTGCTTTTGGGTCGTGGCCGGCGTTGACCATCCCATGTCCGGGTCGTGGTTGATTTTACGACTTTGCGTTTGACTGTGTGCGGTGAGGTGAGCCGCGTAGAAGCTGGGCACGGTCTCGGGAGTAGTACTGACTGTAGGCGCATAGCGTTTTGGTAGATTGCCTCGTCGCTGCGACGGTGTAGAAATCAGCATCGGCTGGCCTGACTTGATGTGCTTGTCCGAGGACACATGTGTAGATGCAGATTGAATCCGTTTCGTGATGGTGAGCGAGACTATCCACAAAAATTCTTCCAAGTTTGATCTTTTAGACGAGACCAATACTGACTTTGATAGAAAAGCAATTTCACCGGCGGCTGACGATAGCCGAGTAGATTAGATCAAAAGGAACACCCATGGCAGCGCCTGTACTAGATTAACTCGGGATTGATCTGATTAACAAATTCGCCGATGATGCAAATCCTTTCGCATCAACTCTTTTTCATCTGGAGAACTGCGAACTCCTTAACCCTAGAAGAGATCCCTTCCAGAACTCAACATCACCGTGCGCAGGCCTCACGGTGGGCGTCAACTGTCGTGAAATTGTCACGATAGATATCCTAGTGTGAGGACTTAGTCGTGAGGCCAACGCATTTTTGTAGTAGCTTGAGAAGGGTTGAGAGGAATCGAGAGACGCAACAAAAGACAAGGATTTAGAAAGCTTCAGGCTCCGGGAAACATCATCCGGTAATAGCCCTACATGCTGTTTGTGGTAGATCTCATTATACTCGTGAGAGAGTCGGCGCATAAGCCGGCTCCCCCTTTGTGTCTAGCCCTAGAGATTGTTTCTTGTTTCTTCTTTGGGGAGCCCTGCCCCTCCTTATATATGTTGAAGGGGCGATTTACATGACTAGTCCTAGTTGGATTAGGATTACTCTATTACAAGTGGTGTTCTAGTCTTGCTTTTTTTGTAGGAGAATATTCCTTGTGCTTTCCTCACAAACCGGTCCACCATAGCATGAGCCGACCTTTCATGAACCGCCGGGTCTTGTCGTTCCTCTGACCCGCTTGCCGGGTCACCCATGAGTCGTCAGGCTCGGGCGGGTCACTCAGTGAGTCGTCCAGTCAAGGCAGGTCATTAGTGAGTCGCCAAGTCCGGTCGGGTTACACCGCGGGGTATATCCCCGATACTCTCCATAAGATCCATATGATCTCTTTATTTCTTTTTATTCTTTCTCTTTTATTTTATTCCCTCAAGATCATAGCAAGATAATCAAGCCCTTGACTCAACACTAATCTTTATTATATATATAGTTCACAGACTCGATTACATAGAAGGATCATAAAAGCAAAACTCACAACTAGATCATACTAAAGCTTTATTCTACTAGATCAAGATATTATCAAAATGATCGAACTAAGAAAACGGTAAAGATAAAAGTGATGGTGATACAATACCGGGGCACTCCCCCAAGCTTGGCAGTTGCCAAGGGGAGTGCCCATACCCGATGCTCAGTTCTTCTTTGTTGGTGAAGAAGGTGTTGGCGATGATGGATAGTCGCACATCGAGCGTAGGAGATCCACCAATTTGCGGATAATGCCCTTAAGTGTGATGATATGCTCCTTCAACAAAATACTTTCAGTTGTGAGATACTTGTTTTGAATGTGAGCTAACTCAATCATCTTGAAAGCTTCAATCTCCGTTGGGGTAAAGAGATTGTGGTGAGGTTGAAGGATGTCTTCTTTTGCTACTGCTGGGACTTGATCCCCCATGGCCTTCTTGATCCCATCATCCTTGTTGATCTCTCCGAGTTCTTCTCTCGTCAGCTCTATGTTCATTAGCCAAGCATCGTTGCACTCATTGTTAGAGGAGGAGGGAGACGACATGATCCCTGGCCTTGACAACCCTGGCAGAAAACAGTTTGAAACAAAAACAAGAGATATTTGCGTGATACGGTGGTCAAAACCTTCGAGAGATTATATAATAAATTTTTATCGACCAAAAGAAGTATCGTGCAAGAAAACGGAGTTCGGGGAGCACACGAGGTGCCCACGAGGCAGGGGGCGCGCCCTCCACCCTCGCGGAAACTTCGTGTCCTTTCTGGTTTGCTTCTTATTTTTCCTATTTTCTTAAATATTTCAAAACGGAGAAAAATTGTCATTAGAACTATTTTGGAGTCGCTTTACTTACCGTACCACGTACCTGCTACCTCTTGAGCATTACATTGGTTTTCCCCGAAGAGGAAGGGATGATGCAGCAAAGTAGCGTAAGTATTTCCCTCAGTTTTTGAGAACCAAGGTATCAATCCAGTAGGAGGCTACGCGCGAGTCCCTCATACCTGCACAAAACAAACAAATCCTCGCAAATAGGGGTTGTCAATCCCTATAAGGCCACTTACGAGAGTGAGATCTGATAGATATGATAAGATAATATTTTTTGGTATTTTTATGATAAAGATGCAAAGTAAAATAAAGACAAAGTAAATAGCAAAGGAAATAACTAAGTAGTAGGAGATCAATATGATAAAGATAGACCCGGGGGCCATAAGTTTCACTAGTGGCTTCTCTCGAGAGCATAAGTATTCTACGGCGGGTGAACAAATTACTGTTGAGCAATTGACAGAATTGATCATAGTTATGAGAATATCTAGGTATGATCATGTATATAGACATCACGTCCAAGACAAGTAGACCGACTCCTGCCTGCATCTACTACTATTACTCCACTCATCGACCGCTATCCAGCATGCATCTAGAGTATTAAGTTAAAAACAGAGTAACGCCTTAAGCAAGATGACATGATGTAGAGGGATAGACTCATGCAATATGAAGAAAACCCCATCTTGTTATCCTCGATGGCAACAATACAATACGTGCCTTGCTGCCCCTACTGTCACTCGGAAAGGACACCGCAAGATTGAACCCAAAGCTAAGCACTTCTCCCATTGCAAGAAAGATCAATCTAGTTGGCCAAACCAAACTGATAATTCGAAGAGACTTGCAAATATAACCAATCATACATAAAAGAATTTAGAGAAGATTCAAATATTATTCATAGATAGACCTGATCATAAACCCACAATTCATCGATCTCAACAAACACACCGCAAAAAGAAGATTACATCGAATAGTTCTCCATAAGAGAGGGGGAGAATATTGAGATCCAAAAAGAGAGAAGAAGCCATCTAGCTACTAACTATGGACCCGTAGGTCTAAGGTGAACTACTCACACTTCATCGGAGGGGCTATGGTGTTGATGTAGAAGCCCTTCGTGATCGATGCCCCCTTCGACGGAGCTCCGGAACAGGCCCCAAGATGGGATCTTGTGGATACAGAAAGTTACGGCGGTGAAATTAGGGTTTTGGCTTCGTATCTGATCGTTTGGGGATACGTGGATATATATAGGAGGAAGGAGTACGTCGGTAGAGCAACAGGGGGCCCACGAGGGTGGAGGGCGCGCCCCTCTACCTCGTGGCCTCTTGTTTCCTTTCTTGACGTAGGGTCCAAATCTCTCGGGTCTTGTTCGTTGAGAAAATCACGTTCCCGAAGGTTTCATTCCGTTTGGACTCCGTTTGATATTCATTTTCTTCAAAACCCTAAAACCGGCAAAAAACTGCAATTCTGGGTTGGGCCTCCGGTTAATAGGTTAGTCCCCAAAATAATATAAAAGTGGATAATAAAACCCAATAATGTACAAAACTGTAGATAATATAGCATGGAGCAATAAAAAATTATAGATACATTGGAGATGTATCAAGCATCCCCAAGCTTAATTCCTGCTCATCCTCGAGTAGGTAAATGATAAAAACAGAATTTTTGATGCGGAGTGCTACTTGGCATGATTTTAATGTAATTCTTATTAATTGTGGTATGAATATTCAGATCCAAAAGATTCAAGACAAAATTTCATATTGACATAAAAATAATAATACTTCAAGCATACTAGCTAAGCAATTATGTCTTCTCAAAATAACATGGCCAAATAAAGTTCATCCCTACAAAATCATATAGTTTAGTCATGTTTCATTTTCGTCACACAAGAATGCTCTCATCATGCACAACCCCGATGACAGGCCAAGCAATTGTTTCATACTTTAGTAATCTCAAACCTATAAACTTTCACGCAATATATGAACGCGAGCCATGGACATAGCACTATGGGTGGAATAGAATATAATGAGGGGGGTTATGTCGAGATGACAAAAAAGGAGAAAGTCTCACATCAACGAGGCTAATCAATGGGCTATGGAGATGCCCACCGATTGATGTTAATGCAAGGAGTAGGGATTGCCATGCAACAGATGCACTAGATCTATAAATGTATGAAAGCTCAACAAAAGAAACTAGTGGGTGTGCATCCAACTTGCTTGCTCACGAAGACCTAGGGCACTTGAGGAGGCCCATTGTTGGAATATACAAGCCAAGTTCTATAATGAAAAATTACCACTAGTATATGAAAGTGACAAAACAAGAGGCTCTTTAACATGAAGATTATGGTGCTACTTTGAAGCACAAGTGTGGCAAATCTCTTGAATATTGTATGGCTCTCTCTAACATGAAGATTATGTCCCTTCTCTCTTTTTCTCTCTTTTTTTGGCCTTCTCCTCTTTTTTTATGGCCTTTCTATTTTTTTATTCCACACTTGGGACAATGCTCTAGAAAATGATGATCATCACACTTCTATTTATTTACAACTCAATGATTAAAACTCGATACTAGAACAAAAGATGACTCTATATGAATGCCTCCGGTGGTGTACCGGGATATTCAATGGACCAAGAGTGACATGTATGAAAGAATTATGAACGGTGAATTTGCCACAAATACTATGTCAACTACATGATCATGCTAAGCAATATGACAATAATGAATGTGTCATGATGAACGGAATGATGGAAAGTTGCATGGCAATATATCTCGGAATGGCTATGAAAATGCCATAATAGGTAGGTATGGTGGCTGTTTTGAGAAAGATAGAAGGAGGTTTATGTGTGAAAGAGCGTATCATATCACGGGATTTGGATGCACCGACGAAGTTTGCGCCAACTCTCAATGTGAGAAAGGGCAATGCAGGTTACTGAAGAGGCTAGCAAGGATGGAAGGGTGAGAGTACGTATAATCCATGGACTCAACATTAGTCATAAATAACTCACATACTTATTGTAAAAATCTACAAGTCATCAAAAACCTAGGTACTACGCGCATGCTCCTAGGGGGATAGATTGGTAGGAAAATACCATCGCTCGTCCCCGACCGTCACTCATAAAGAAGACAATCAAATAACACCTCATGTTTCAAATTTGTTGCATAACGTTTACTGACGGTGTCCCGGACTAGGGGGGTACTCACCATGTCGTCTCCCGATCTGTTAGATTGGGCCGAGGACCCCCGTGGCCGTATACTCATGGGCCAGTTCGGACGGCTACCGCATACAAGGAAGATTCCACAAGACTTGGCGATCAAGACAAGGACTTCTCCCCACCGGCGTATTTGGCTAGGACTCTTGTTATCCTAGGCCTCCAGTGCATTATATAAACCGAGGCCAGGCTAGTCGATAAATATACAATATACACAACAATCATACCATAGGCTAGCTTCTAGGGTTTAGCCTCCTTGATCTCGTGGTAGATCTACTCTTGTACTACCCATATCATCAATATTAATCAACAGGAGTAGGGTATTACCTCCATCGAGAGGGCCCGAATCTGGGTAAAACAAAGTGTTCCATGCCTCCTGTTACCATCCGGCCTAAACGCACAGTTCGGGACCCTCTATCCGAGATCCGCCGGTTTTGACACCGACATTGGTGCTTTCATTGAGAGTTCCGCTGTGTGATCAACAAAAGGATCGATGGCTCGCCTGCAGATCAACTGCGACTTCGGCATCTTCGTCACCAGCTCGACTGGTCACCTTGGTTTGACCAAGAATTGCGCCCCGTGTTCGGATCACCATGTCCGGACGAGGGTCTTCATAAAACATCAACTCTGATCTCTATCAAGATCACGGAGGAATCATCTATGGAGCTCGGGGGCTCAACGTCAACATTGCCCTCAAGCGACCGTGCTGTTTTTCTGGACAGCGAACTCGTACCTGCCACCACCACCTCCTCGAGTATCGCTTTGACGATCGCTTTGGTGGAATTGTGCGAAATTGAGTCTACAACAACCCTGGAAAATTTCGTCGAGTTCCGATGGAGGAATCTCTGGCAATCCACGATATACCGGGGCCCTGTCAAATCTGGACGGGAATTTGGATGAGTTTAGGGCATGGTGTCCAGCTTCTAGCTCGGACGTCCTTTGGAAGATCCAACCGTTGATCGGCTGCGGAATTCCTATATCTACCACCTCTCAAAATTTTGGCTTGATCCGACCGTCCAAATTCCGGGAACCTTCCGATTAGTGCATCACTTTTCGGATCTGTTTTCTGCGCGAAAACGAATCCGATCCGAGTTCATCTTTTTTATGAACAGGATTTCGGACATCCATTTTGAAGGAAGTTTTGTATGGGGTATTGTGTTTTGTTCCCGAACACATCCCACTAATTTTAAGATCTTTTAAACATGATCTTCAACATCATGCTGGTGTCAAACCTGTCCGACAATATTACTCCACGGCTGCCGACCTGCGCTAGACACGTCGTCACTTTAGCCGAGCTCAACTTTTTCGGATCATCATCTCGGCAAGACGAACAAGAGTCCGGCATCGCGAAGGATAAATCATCATCAACATCGCCGCCCCATAGATTACACCGAGCGGGCATACCAGCATTGCCGCACGGTCGCTTCATCAAGCCGGCATCAACCACGTCACGACCTGCATCGACAGGGCCGCACTATTGCTTCTTCAAGCTGGTGTCCATCACGCCGACCTACTTCGACTCATCGGCTGACATCGAGGCTTCGACATCTCGGCTGGACCGGGGGCTTCACCATCTCTTCATCAACCTACTCCGGACACTTCGGCGTCACTAGCCGACCAGCTCCGTCACGTTAGCTGGGCCGAGGGCTTTGCCTCGGCGAGTCAACCTTTACCAGCATTGCCATGCCGTCGTTTTATCGCCCATCAGACAATGGGTGTGCGGAGCGGGTCCCAATTTTAGGAATCACCTTCCTTTGGATTGCTACAACAAATAAACTAGGTGCTATTAATCCCAGTATTTTTTGCTTGTTTGGGTTCATTTTTCCCAAGGAATTATTACTCTGGTTTGTCCATCATATGTACACAGGTCTATCAAATGGTGGCTGTATTAACGACAGTCGCATGGTGGTTCGATCAGTTTCCGTACATAGTCCGGCGAACGCCGCACTCGGAGCTCGGACCGACCTGCGAATTCAGGCTTTGCCATGCCTTTACCGCATCACGCCGACGCCCTGCATCGACTTGACTTCGGCGCCAGGCCATATTTCTTTTATTACTCACTTTGCATAAATTATTTATTATGCAACGATTTTTTTTAATTATCATTATTACTATTATCTCCGGTTTGCACTATTTTTTGTGCACAGAAAAATGATCCGGGGACTTCGGCGTCACTCTGCCGGTCTGCATTGATCGTGCTATGTCACCACTTCGGCGTGTCAAGCTCTCCGCTCCGCCACCTCGGGACCGGCTTGAGGGATGGAACCTTGCCCCGCATCAAGCTCAGACTGCGTCATCAATACCAAACACATTAACTAGCTAAGTCGCTTTCATGCTCAAAGCTTTAATTTCTAACTTGCATTCGGTTCGACCAAGCATTATACTTTTTTGGAAAAAAGGTACTTCTAAAAATTTTTCTTGTCCAAACTTTGTTTGTGACGCATAAATTCAAATACCTTGTTTACTTGGGGGCTTCCTTTATGAAGCTTTTCCTGTTGCATATGATTATACTTGTACGGCTTCGTTCCTTGTTCGTGTATTACGCCACAATATGCACCATATTGACTTAAGCGATTTGCAAGCTGGGTTGCCTCGCTCCTGTGTTTACCCCTACGTTCCCGATTGTTCGGCTAGGGAGTAAAGGGAGCACCTCTGCGATTGTCACGATCGGGTCAACCGAGCCGGACCTCAGACTGGGTGAAGCCGAAAGCTAGTGCTCTTATAGTTTTCAATGATGGTCGGCACACAACGGAACTCATGAGTACAAAAAGTCTATTGCACAAGTCTCATAATAACAATGAGCACCGAAGAAAGGTATCGGTGGGGGTACTATTTTCTCCGAAGATGCTTCTTACACTTCACGGTAATATGGCATAAGTTCCATGAGCGCGCTTTGTCTGTTACAGCCTTATGGCCTGATTGCCTAGTTATTGGAAACACCGTCGATATTCTCAACCGATGGAGTACATAACACTTTTCGGTCCTTGACCAAAGAGGGAGAAGCTGACGGTCGGTTAAGACGCGTTTAAAGTTCGGTTGAACATAGATATGATATAAGTACTTCGGTACATGCAATCATTCTTCTACCCAAGTCACTTGGGGGCTCTTAAGTTTATTTGATCCGTTTTATAATAAGTGTTCTTCTTCTTAGCCGTTGCAAAGTTTTATTATTATCTATCACTCCTTTTTCGACATGAGTGTGCGGTCACTAGCCGGGGAGCCTAATTTCTCTCTCAAAGCCGCTAGAGTTTAGTTTGCTAAACTGGCCTGATGAGAAGTACTCCGCCCTCGGGATAGGAGGTTGAAGCCGTAGGCTGACCCGCTCGAAGTCTTGAGATAGAATGTATCATGTTAAAGCACGACAGAAGCACTTCTTTTTTCTAAGACCAATTTTCGGATTGGCACCGAACACTTGATCTTGTTCGGACGTCATGTTTTTACTGAGGTTTCTTGGTTTTCCAAGCTTTTTGGCACTTCTAAACTATTTGTGCTTTTCCACCATTAGTCTCGCAGTGCAATGCCGGACACCTTTAGGGATTCGGCAAAAACATTCTCAGATATTGCTATATATGCATCGGTTTCGAATTGTGTCTTCGGTCAATAGTTGGGTTGCCCGGCTCCTGCACTTGCTTCCTACGTTCCGTTTTGTTCGGCTAGGCGTGCAAAGGGAGAACCACTACGATTGTGCTTCCAGCTCACATGGTTAAGCACCTTAGTGGAGAAAGCCGAAAACTGACTGTCACAATAAGCGTAAACTGGTCAGCGATCCGATGACTATGACGGGCCATTCATAACATTGGCCGAAGTGTTTACGGCTTGACCTCGACTGTCGCCGAACTTTACCGGGGGTTAGTAACTGGCCTCCCAAACTAAATCCTCAATATTTTGCTCTTACATTAGAGCTGAGGTTTCATGATCATGCTCAGCATGACAACCCAAAGAAAGGAACCGTTAGCGGGACTATTTTCTTTGGAATACATTTCTTCTGTTAAACAGTAATATAACATATCTCTCTGCGTACCTTTGTTCATAAAACCGTATGGCTAGATTGCCTTGTTTGTCGTAAATCTTGGCCCTCATAAAGGCTTTATAAAGTAGGACAAAAACTCATCGGCTACTAGCCGAGGAGGTGGAAGCCGATGGTCGGTCAACAAAGTTTTGTACAATGCGGATCCAAGCATTAATGACGTAAAGTACTTGGATACATAGAGTCATTACACATAATTTGTGATTTTACTATGGATATCGATCCTTAATTCGGCCACCCGTGCCCGCATTAAGGCTTGGGGGCTACTGGGCTTCGGGCTTATTATTTACAAATATTAAAGGGGCACATCGATCCCCTGATCTAGTGTTGCCACCCGACCAGTGTCTCGGGGGCTATTGCATTGCTTGTCCAATGCAGAGAATTTTATGTGCAATATAGTTTCCAAGGAGATTTTGATCCTCAGGTTGGTCGGCCGCACCCAACCTGAGTCTCGAGGACTGAGCACGCCGCTTTTAGTGTCCCGAAGTATTCTGCCGAGCTAGGACTTGATCCTCAGGCCGATTTTGCAAATCAACCTGAGTCTCAGCGGCTACTGGGATCAGCGGTCTTATGTCATCCTTCAAGTGCATCTCGGGTTTTAGACCGATACACACCTTGAGGGCTACTGGATATATCTCGGCAGAGAATAAATTGCACCAATAAAAAATATTGACGAAAAATCGGCCCACAGTCGGGGTGGTGCACCACCTCGGAAGTAGTCCGGCATAAAGCTCGGGCGCTAGTGGCTGGCTCCATAGAGGGCATTTCCGGCATTAAGCTCGGCTAAACTCCTTCAACTTTTTTGAACCAAGGTGATATGACACCTCGGATATAGTCCGGCGTTGGAGCTCGGATACAGTCCGGCGTTGGAGCTTGGACATAGTCCGGCGTTGGAGCTCGGATACATTCCGGCGTTGGAGCTCGGAAGCGGTCCGGCATTGGTGCTCGGCCGCAAAAGATACCTCGAATGCAGTCCGGTGTTAGAGCTCGGACGCAAGAGGACACTGCCTCCCGGGAACAACTTCAAACCCGAGGTGTGGCACAAAAATAATAAGGCATTGGTAAAGGCCGGAAACTTAAAGGGGCTCCTCGGATACCCGATGTATAAACTTGTCAAATTCATTTCGGCGATCCTCAAGATCGAAGATGAGAAGATTTGTTGAACCAGTTTTCAAGACCGTCAACCGAAGATGAAGAACAGTTCGGAAGAATCGAGGAGCGTCCCTAACTTGAAGACCGATTCAGGGGGCTACTGACGGTGTCCTGGACTAGGGGGTACTCACCACGTCGTCTCCCGATCTATTAGATTGGGCCGAGGACCCCCGTGGCCGTATACTCATGGGCCAGTTTGGACGGCTACCGCATACAAGGAAGATTCCACAAGACTTGGCGATCAAGACAAGGACTTCTCCCCACCGGCGTATTCGGCTAGGACTCTTGTTATCCTAGGCCTCCGGTGCATTATATAAACCGAGGCCAGGCTAGTCGATAGATATACAATATACACAACAATCATACCATAGGCTAGCTTCTAGGGTTTAGCCTCCTTGATCTCGTGGTAGATCTACTTTTGTACTACCCATATCATCAATATTAATCAAGCAGGAGTAGGGTATTACCTCCGTCGAGAGGGCCCGAACCTGGGTAAAACAAAGTGTTCCCTGCCTCCTGTTACCATCCAGCCTAGACGCACAGTTCGGGACCCCCTACCCGAGATCCGCCGGTTTTGACACCGACATTTACCATACGTGCATGCTACGGGACTTGCAAACTTCAACACAAGTATTTCTCAATTTCACAACTACTCAACTAGCACGACTTTGGTATTATTACCTCCATATCTCAAAACAATCATCAAGCATCAAACTTCTCTTAGTATTCAAAACACTCTTAAGAAAATATTACTAACTTTGAACACCTAGCATATTAGGATTTTAAGAAAATTACCATGCTATTAAGACTCTCAAAATAATATAAGTGAAGCATGATAGATCAATAGTTTCTATAAAACAAATCCACCACCGTGCTCTAAAAGATATAAGTGAAGTACTAGAGCAAAACTATATAACTCAAAAGATATAAGCGAAGCACATAGAGTATTCTAACAAATTCCAAATCATGTATGGCTCTCTCAAAAGGTGTGTACAACAAGGATGATTGTGGTAAACTAAAAATCAAAGACTCAAATAATACAAGACGCTCCAAGCAAAACACATATCATGTGGCGAATAAAAATATAGCTCCAAGTAAAGTTACCGATAGAAGTAGACGAAAGAGGGGATGCCTTCCGGGGCATCCCCAAGCTTTGTCTTTTAGGTGTCCTTATATTATCTTTGGGGTGCCATGGGCATCCCCAAGCGTAGGCTCTCGCCACTCCTTGTTCCATAATCCATCAAATCTTTACCCAAAACTTGAAAACTTCACAACACAAAACTTAAAGTAGAAAATCTCGTGAGCTCCGTTAGCGAAAGAAAATAAAAGACCACTTCAAGGTACTTTAATTAACTCATTCTTTATTTATATTTTTGTTATAACTACTGTATTCCAACTTCTCTATGGTTTATAAACTATTTTACTAGCCATAGATTCATCAAAATAAGCAAACAACACACAAAAAACATAATCTGTCAAAAACAGAACAATCTGTAGTAATCTGTAGCTAGCGCAAGATCTGGAACCCCAAAAATTCTAAAATAAATTGCTGGACGTGAGGAATTTATCTATTAATCATCTGCAAAAAGAATTAACTAAATATCAAATTACAAATAAAAATGGCAGTAGTTCTCGTGAGCGCTAAAGTTTCTGTTTTTTATAGCAAGTTCAACAAGACTTTCCCCAAGTCTTCCCAACGGTTCTACTTGGCACAAACACTAATTAAACAAAAAAAACACAACAAAAACAGAGGCTAGATAAATTATTTATTACTAAACAGGAGCAAAAAGCAAGGAATAAAAATAAAATTGGGTTGCCTCCCAACAAGCGCTATCGTTTAACGCCCCTAGCTAGGCATAACAATCAAGAATAGATCTAGGTATTGCCATCTTTGGTAGGCAATCCATAAGTGGCTCTCATAATAGATTCATAAGGTAATTTAATTTTGTTTCCAGGAAAGTGTTCCATGCCTTTCCTTAATGGAAATTGGAATCTAATATTTCTTCCTTCATATCAATAATTGCACCAATCGTTCTAAGGAAAGGTCTACCAAGAATAATAGGACATGAAGGATTGCAATCTATGTCAAGAACAATAAAATCTATGGGCAAATAATTCCTATTTGCAACAATAAGAACATCATTAATTCTTCCCATAGGTTTCTTAATAGTGGAATCCGCAAGGTGCAAGTTTAGAGAGCAATCATCAATATCACAGAAACCTAACAAATCACACAAAGTCTTTGGAATCGTGGAAACACTAGCACTCAAATCACATAAAGCATAGCATTCATGATCTTTAATTTTAATTTTAATAGTTGGTTCCCACTCATCATAAAGTTTTCTAGGGATAGAAACTTCCAATTCAAGTTTTTCTTCATAAGATTGCATCAAGGCATCAACGATATGTTTAGTAAACGCTTTATTTTGACTATAAGCGTGAGGAGAATTTAGCATGGATTGCAACAAGGAAATACAATCAATCAAAGAGCAATTTTCATAGTTAAATTCCTTGAAATCCATAATAGTGGGTTTAGCAACATCTAGGGCTTTAATCTCTTCAATCCCACTTTTATCAAATTTAGCATTAAGATCAACAAATTCCGAATTCTTGGAATGCCTTCTAGGTAAAGGTGGATCATCTTCAGTCCCATCATTATCAAGATTCATATTGCAAAACAAAGATTTAATAGGGGACACATCAATAACTTTTAGATCTTCATCTTTATTTTCATAGGAACTAGAAGAACACGCTCTTATAAAGGCATCTTTCTTAGCACGCATCCTAGCGGTTCTTTCTTTGCACTCATCAATGGAAATTCTCATGGCTTTGAGAGACTCATTGATATCATGCTTAGGTGGAATAGATCTAAGTTTCAAAGAATCGACATCAAGAGAAATTCTATCAACGTTCCTAGCCAAATCATCAATCTTAAGCAATTTTTCTTCAATCATAGCATTAAAATTCTTTTGCAAAGTAATAAATTCTTTAATATTAGATTCAAAATCATAGGGCATCTTATTATAATTTCCATAAGAATTGTTGTAGGAATTACCATAATTATTAGAGGGATTACTAGGATAAGGCCTAGGATTAAAATTTCCTCCATACGCGTTGTTACCAAAATTGTTCCTACCAACAAAATTCACATCCATAGATTCATTATTATTCTCAATCAAAGTAGACAAGGGCATATCATTAGGATCAGAAGAAACACTCTTATTAGCAAATAATTTCATAAGTTCATCCATCTTTCCACTCAAAACATTAATTTCTTCTATCGCATGCACATTGATAATAAGAAACACTCTTATTATCTAGTAGTTTAGTAGCTTCTCCTAAAGTGATTTCCATAAAAGTGCCTCCCGCGGCCGAATCTAAAAGATTTCTAGAAGCAAAATTCAATCCGGCATAAAAAAATTGTATAATCATCCACAAATTTAAACCATGAGTAGGGCAATTACGTATCATTAATTTCATTCTCTCCCAAGTTTGTGCAACATGTTCATGATCAAGTTGTTTAAAATTCATAATATCGTTCCTAAGAGAGATGATCTTAGCGGGAGGAAAATACTTAGAGATAAAAGCATCTTTGCACTTGTTCCATGAATCAATACTATTTTTAGGCAAAGACGAAAACCAAGCTTTAGCACGATCTCTAAGCGAGAAAGGAAATAGCTTCAATTTAACAATTCATTATCCACATCTTTCTTCTTTTGCATGTCACACAAATCAACGAAGCTATTTAGATGGGTAGCGGCATCTTCACTAGGAAGGCCGGAAAACGGATCTTTCATGACAAGATTCAGCAAAGCAGTATTAATTTCACAAGATTCAACATCGGTAAGAGGAGCAATCGGAGTGCTAATAAAATCATTGTTGTTGGTATTGGTGAAGTCACACAATTTAGTATTATCTTGAGCCATCGTGACAAGCAAACGAACTAACACACAAGCAAACAAAAAGCAAGCGGGCAAAAAGAGGCAAATAGAGAAAGAGAGGGAGGATAGAGAGAGAGGGCAAATAAAATGGCAAGGGTGAAGTGGGGGGAGAGGAAAACGAGAGGCAAATGGCAAATAATGTAATGCGGGAGATAAGGGTATGTGATTGGTACTTGGTATGTTGACTTTTGCGTAGACCTCCTCGGCAACGGCGCCAGAGATCCTTCTTGCTACCTCTTGAGCACTACGTTGGTTTTCCCCGAAGAGGAAGGGATGATGCAGCAAAGTAGCGTAAGTATTTCCCTCAGTTTTTGAGAACCAAGGTATCAATCCAGTAGGAGGCTATGCGTGAGTCCCTCGTACCTGCACAAAACAAATAAATCCTCGCAACCAACGCAAATAGGGGTTGTCAATCCCTATAAGGCCACTTACGAGAGTGAGATCTGATAGATATGATAATATAATATTTTGGGTATTTTTATGATAAAGATGCAAAGTAAAATAAAGGCAAAGGAAATAGCAAAGGAAATAACTAAGTAGTAGGAGATCAATATGATAAAGATAGACCCGGGGGCCATAGGTTTCACTAGTGGCTTCTCTCGAGAGCATAAGTATTTTACGGTGGGTGAACAAATTACTGTTGAGCAATTGACAGAATTGAGCATAGTTATGAGAATATTTAGGTATGATCATGTATATAGGCATCACGTCCGAGACAAGTAGACCGACTCCTGCCTGCATCTACTACTATTACTGCACTCATCGACCACTATCCAGCATGCATCTAGAGTGTTAAGTTAAAAACAGAGTAACACCTTAAGCAAGATGACATGATGTAGAGGGATAGACTCATGCAATATGAAGAAAACCCCATATTGTTATCCTCGATGGCAACAAAACAATACGTGCCTTGCTGCCCCTACTGTCACTCGGAAAGGACACCGCAAGATTGAACCCAAAGCTAAGCACTTCTCCCATTGCAAGAAAGATCAATCTAGTTGGCTAAACCAAACTGATAGTTCGAAGAGACTTGCAAAGATAACCAACCATACATAAAAGAATTCAGAGAAGATTCAAATATTATTCATAGATAGGCTTGATCATAAACCCACAATTCATCGGTCTCAACAAACACACCGCAAAAAGAAGATCACATCGAATAGATCTCCACAAGAGAGGGGGAGAACATTGTATTGAGATGCAAAAAGAGAGAAGAAGCCATCTAGCTACTAACTATGGACCCGTAGGTCTGAGGTGAACTACTCATACTTCATCGGAGGGGCTATGGTGTTGATGTAGAAGCCCTCCGTGATCGATGCCCCCTCCTGCGGAGCTCCGGAACAGGCCCCAAGATGGGATCTCGTGGATACAGAAAGTTACGGCGGTGGAATTAGGGTTTTGGCTCCGTATGTGATCGTTTGGGGGTACGTGGATATATATAGGAGGAAGGAGTACGTTGATGGAGCAACAGGGGGCCCACGAGGGTGGAGGGCGCGCCTGGTGGGGGTGGGCGTGCCCCCCTACCTCGTGGCCTCCTGTTTCCTTTCTTGACGTAGGGTCCAAGTCTCTCGGGTCTTGTTCGTTGAGAAAATCACGTTCCCGAAGGTTTCATTCCGTTTGGACTCCATTTGATATTCCTTTTCTTCGAAACCCTAAAACAGGCAAAAAACAGCAATTCTGGGCTGGCCCTCCGGTTAATAGGTTAGTCCCAAAAATAATATAAAAGTGGGTAATAAAGCCCAATAATGTCCAAAACAGTAGATAATATAGCATGGAGCAATCAAAAATTATAGATACGTTGGAGACGTATCAGTACCTATTCCTTTTCAGAGTCTGAAACGTTCCGGAAAGTGTCTCTTATGTATTCCTCCGGGGTTACGGTTTCAATAATATTAGTTTCAACATTTATGGGATTACGTGAGATATAATGTTTGATTCTTTAACCGTTCACCACCTTCGGATTTGTGCCTTCGAAGTTGTTGATTTTTATGGCAACGGAATGATAGACCTCCTCGATAACGTAAGGACCTTCCCATTTAGAGAGAAGATTGAATGCAAAAAAATTTAAACGAGAGTTGTATAGCAATACATAATCACCTACATTAAACTCACGCTTTTGTATCCTTTTGTCATGCCATCTTTTAACTTTTCCTTTAAATAGTTTGGCATTTTCATAGGCCTGGGTTCTCCATTCATCAAGTGAGCTAATGTCAAATAACCTCTTCTCACCGGCAAGTTTGAAATCATAATTGAGCTCTTTAATAGCCCAATATGCCTTATGTTCTAGTTCAAGAGGTAAGTGACATGCTTTTCCATAAACCATTTTATACAGAGACATACCCATAGGATTTTTATATGCAGTTCTATAAGCCCATAATGCATCATCAAGTTTCTTGGACCAATTCTTTCTAGATCTATTAACAGTCTTTTGCAAAATTAATTTGAGCTCTCTATTACTCAATTCTACTTGACCACAAGACTGTGGGTGATATGGAGATGCAATTCTGTGATTAACATCATACTTAGCAAGCATTTTACAAAAGGCACCATGAATAAAATGTGAACCACCATCAGTCATTAAATATCTAGGGACTCCAAACCTAGGAAAAATAACTTCTTTAAGCATCTTAATAGAGGTGTTATGATCAGCACTACTAGTTGGAATAGCCTCTACCAACTTAGTAACGTAATCAACAGCAACTAAAATATGTGTATACCCATTAGAGGAAGGAAACGGTCCCATATAATCAAAGCCCCAAACATCAAATGGTTCAATAACAAGTGAAAAATTCATAGGCATTTCCTGACGTCTACTAATATTACCAATTCTTTGACATTCATCACAAGACAAAACAAACTTACGGGCATCCTTGAAGAGAGTGGGCCAATAAAAACCGGATTGCGATACGCCCATTTTGCATCATGCTTTTATATCGATATTTATTGCATTATGGGTTGTTATTACACATTATGTCACAATACTTATGCCTATTATCTCTTATTTTACAAGGTTTACATAAAGAGGGAGAATGCCAGCAGCTGGAATTCTGGGCTGGAAAAGGAGCAAATATTAGAGACCTATTATGCACAACTCCAAAAGTCCTGAAGCTCCACGGAAGTTATTTTTGGAAATAATAAAAAATATTGAGTGAAGAAAATACCAGAGGGGGCCCACACCCTGGCCACGAGGGTGGGGGGCGCGCCCCCTGCCTCGTGGGCCCTTTGGTGGCCCTCCGGTGCCCATCTTCTGCTATATGAAGTCTTTCGTCCGAGAAAAAATTATAAGCAAGCTTTCGGGACGAGACTCTGCCGCCACGAGGCGGAACCAATCAGGGCTTCGGCGGAGCTGTTCTGCCGAGGACACTTCCCTCCGGGAGGGGGAAATCATCACCAACGATCCTCTCATCGGGAGGGGGTCAATCTCCATCAACATCTTCACCAGCACCATCTCATCTCTTGTATCCAATCTTTGTATCCAAACCTCAGATTGGTACCTGTGGGTTGCTAGTAGTGTTGATTACTCCTTGTAGTTGATGCTAGTTGGTTTACTTGGTGGAAGATCATATGTTCAGATCCATTATGCATATTAATACCCCTCTGATTATGAACATGAATATGCTTTGTGAGTAGTTACGTTTGTTCCTGAGGACATGGGAGAAGTCTTGCTATTAGTAGTCATGTGAATTTGGTATTCGTTCGATATTTTGATGAGATGTATGTTGTCTCTCCTCTAGTGGTGTCATGTGAACGTCGACTACATGACACTTCACCATTGTTTGGGCCTAGAGGGAGGCATTGGGAAGTAATAAGTAGATGAGGGGTTGCTAGAGCGACAGAAGCTTAAACCCTAGTTTATGCGTTGCTTCGTAAGGGGCTGATTTGGATCCATATGTTTCATGCTATGGTTAGGTTTACCTTAATACTTCTTTTGTAGTTGCGGATGCTTGCAATAGGGGTTAATCATAAGTGGGATGCTTGTCCAAGTAAGGGCAGTACCCAAGCACCGGTCCACCCACATATCAAATTATCAAAGTACCAGACGCGAATCATATGATCGTGATGAAAACTAGCTTGACGATAATTCCCATGTGTCCTCGGGAGCGCTTTCCTTCATATAAGAGTTTGTCCAGGCTTGTCCTTTGCTACAAAAAGGATTGGGCCATCTTGCTGCACCTTATTTACTTTTATCACTTTTGCTCGTTACCAATTACCTTATCACAAAACTATCGGTTATCGATAATTTCAGTGCTTGCACAGAATACCTTGTTGAAAACCGCTTATCATTTCCTTCTGCTCCTCGCTGGGTTCGACACTCTTACATATCGAAAAGGCTACGATAGATCCCCTATACTTGTGGGTCATCAAGACTCTTTTCTGGCGCCGTTGCCGGGGAGTGAAGCGCCTTTGGTAGGTGGAATTTGGTAAGGAAAAATTTATATAGTGTGCTGAAATTCACTGACACTTTTTACTATGGAAAGTAATCCTTCGAGGGGCTTGTTCGGGGTATCTTCACCCCGACCGGTAGAGCAAATAGTTGCTCCTCAACCTACTGTACCTACTGAAAATGAAAATGTTTACTTTGAAATTCCTTCGGGTATGATAGAGAAACTGCCAGCTAATCCTTTTGCAGGAGATGGAACATTACATCCCGATTTACACTTAATCTATGTGGATGAAGTTTGTGGATTATTTAAGCTTGCAGGTATGCCCGATGATGTTATCAAGAAGAAGGTCTTCCCTTTATCTTTGAAGGTAGATGCATTGACATGGTATAGGCTATGTGATGATATGGGACCATGGGACTACAAATGGTTGAAATTGGAACTCCATCAGAAGTTTTATCCTATGCATCTTATTCATCGTGATCGTAATTATATATATAATTTTTGGCCACGCGAAGGAGAAAGCATCACTCAAGCTTGGGGGAGGCTTAAGTCAATGATATATTCATGCCCCAATCATGAGCTCTCAAGAGAAATGATTATTCAAAAATTTTATGCTCGGCTTTCTGACAACAATCGCTCCATGCTCGATACTTCTTGTACTGGTTCTTTTATGATGAAGACTATTGAATTCAAATGGGATTTATTGGAAAGAATTAAACGCAACTCTGAAGATTGGGATGTCGACGAAGGTAAGGATTCAGGTACAACACCTAAGTTTGATTGTGCTAAATCTTTTATGGACACCGATGTTTTCTGTAAATTTAGCACTAAATATGGACTTAACTCTGAGATAGTAGCTTCTTTCTGTGAATCCTTTGCTACTCATATTGATCTCCCTAAGGAGAAGTGGTTTAAATATAATCCTCCAAATGAAGTAAAAGTAGTTGCACCTGATGGAAATATACCCTATAGTCAATAATAAAGTTATTATTTATTTCCTTATATCATGATAAATTCTTATTATTCATCCTAGAATTGTATTGACCGGAAACATAATACATGTGTGAATACATAGACAAACAGAGTGTCACTAGTATGCCTCTACTTGACTAGCTCGTTGATCAAAGATGGTTATGTTTCCTGGCCATAGACAAAGAGTGTCATTTCATTAACGGGATCACATCATTAGGAGAATGATGTGATTGACTTGACCCATTCCGTTAGCTTAGCACTTGATCGTTTAGTTTGTTGCTATTGCTTTCTTCATGACTTATACATGTTCCTATGACTATGAGATTATGCAACCCCCGTTTACCGGAGGAACACTTTGTGTGCTACCAAACGTCACAACGTAACTGGGTGATTATAAAGGTGCTCTACGGGTGTCTCCGAAGGTACTTGTTGGGTTGGCGTATTTCGAGATTAGGATTTTTCACTCCGATTGTCGGAGAGGTATCTCTGGGCCCACTCGGTAATACACTTCACTTAAGCCTTGCAAGCATTGCAAGTAATGAGTTAGTTGTAGGATGATGTGTTACGAAACGAGTAAAGAGACTTGTCGGTAACGAGATTGAACTAGGTATTTAGATACCGACGATCGACTCTCGGGCAAGAAACATACCGATGACAAAAGGAACAACGTATGTTGTTATGCGGTTTGACCGATAAAGATCTTCATAGAATATGTAGGAGCCAATATGAGCATCCGGGTTCCGCTATTGGTTATTGACCAGAGAAGTGTCTCGGTCATGTCTACATAGTTCTCGAACCCGTAGGGTCCGCATGCTTAAAGTTCGATGACGGTTATATTATGAGTTTATGGTTTTTGATGTACCGAAGGTAGTTCAGAGTCCCGGATGTGATCATGGACATGACGAGGAGTCTCGAAATGTTCGAGACGTAAAGATCGATATATTGGACGACTATATTTGGATACCGGAATGGTTCCGGGTGAGATCGGGATAATACCGGAGCACTGGGAGGTTATTGGAACCCCCCGGGAGGTATATGGGCCTTAATGGGCTTTAGTGGAAAGGAGGGGAAAGGAGGAAGGGAGCCCCCCCCCCCAGCCCAATCCGAATTGGGAGGGGGGCCGGGCCCCCCTTTCCTTCCTCCCTCCTTCCTCTTCCTTCCCTCTCCCTCTCCAAATAGGAAAAGGAGGAGTCCTACTCCTGATGGGAGTAGGACTCCCCCATTGGGCGCGCCTCCTCCCCTTGGCCGGCCCTCTCCTCCCCTCCTTTATATACGGAGGAGAGGGGCACCCCATAGACACAACAATTGATCTCTTTGATCTTGCCGTGTGCGGTGCCTCTCTCCACCATAGTCCACCTCGATAATATTGTAGCGGTGCTTAGGCGAAGCCCTGCGAGAGTAGAACATCAACATCATCACCACGCCATCGTGTTGATGGAACTCTCCCTCAAAGATCGGCTGGATCGGAGTTCGAGGGACGTCATCGAGTTGAACGTGTGCAGAACTCGGAGGTGTCGTGCGTTCGGTACTTGATCGGTCGGATCGTGAAGACGTACGACTACATCAACCGCGTTGTGCTAACGCTTCCGCTTTCGGTCTACGAGGGTACGTGGACACACTCTCCCCCCTCATTGCTATGCATCACCATGATCTTGCGTGTGCGTAGGATTTTTCTTGAAATTACTACATTCCCCAACAGTGGCATCCGAGCCTGGTTTTATGCGTTGATGTTATATGCACGAGTAGAACACAAGTGAGTTGTGGGCGATACATGTCATACTGCTTACCAGCATGTCATACTTTGGTTTGGCGGTATTGTTGGATGAAGCGGCCCAGACCGACTGAGGGAGTCCTGGATTAGGGGGTGTCCGGATGGCCGGACTATACCTTCAGCCGGACTCCTGGACTATGAAGATACAAGATTGAAGACTCCGTCCCGTGTCCGGAAGGGACTTTCCTTGGCGTGGAAGGCAAGCTTGGAGATACGGATATGCAGATCTCCTACCATTGTAACCGACTTTGTGTAACCCTAACCCTCTCCGGTGTCTATATAAACCGGAGGGTTTTAGTCCGTAGGACAACATACACAACAACAATCATACCATAGGCTAGCTCCTAGGGTTTAGCCTCTCCGATCTCGTGGTAGATCTACTCTTATACTACCCATATCATCAATATTAATCAAGCAGGACATAGGGTTTTATCTCCATCGAGAGGGCCCGAACCTGGGTAAAACTTCGTGTCCCTTGCCTCCTGTTACCATCTGGCCTAGACGCATAGTTCGGGACCCCCTACCCGAGATCCGCCGGTTTTGACACCGACATTGGTGCTTTCATTGAGAGTTCCTCTGTGTCGTCGCCACCAGGCTTGATGGCTCCTATGATCATCAATGGCGATGCAGTCCAGGGTGAGACCTTCCTCCCAGACAGATCTTCATCTTTGGCGGCTTCGCACTGCGGGCCAATTCACTTGGCCATCTGGAGCAGATCGAAAGCTATGCCCCTGGCCGTCAGGTCAGATTTGGAAGTTTAAACTACATGGCTGACATCCGCGGGGACTTGATCTTCAACGGATTCGACCCACTGCCGAGCGCGCCGCACTGTCACGACGAGCATGATCTAGCTCTGCCGCCGAACAGTGCCCTGGAGGCCGCACCCGCATCGGCTTCGACCCTTAATTCAGAGCCAACTGCGCCGATCGAGGATGGGTGGTTGGACGCCGCCTCGGGGGCTGCGATCCTGACGGCGATCGAACCGAACACCAGCCCCGCGCTCCGCGAGACTCGTGATTCTAAGGAGCCGGACTCCTCTCCGGACTCTGAACCATTCGCGCCTCTGCCAATCGAATCCGATTGGGCGCCGATCATGGAGTTTACTGTCGCGGACATCTTTCAGCACTCACCCTTTGGCGATAGTATGAATCACTAAAGTCTCTCTCTTTATCAGGAGAGCCCTGGCCGGACTACGGTCAGCAAGATTGGGATACGGACGATGAAGAAATTCAAAGCCCACCCACCACCCACTTTGTAGCCACTGTCGACGATTTAACCGACATGCTCGACTTCAACTCCGAAGACATCGACGGTATGGACGCCGATGAAGGAGACGATGAAGAACCAGCGCCTATTGGGCCCTGGAACGCCACCTCGTCATATGACGTATACATGGTGGACGCACCAAAAGATGACGACGAGGAGCGAAGGACGCACAAAAGGCTTGTTCCCTCGAAAAGCAGCCAAAGCGACAACGCAAGCGCCACCCCAAATCCCGCCTCGACAGAAATAGCGATCACACAGACCCAGCGCTGGAGCAGGGCGAACCACTGCCGGACAACGGCGATCCGGATAATCAAACCGAACAAACAAATCCTATCAAGGATAATGGTCCGGACGATATAACGCCGGACAGGCACCCGGAGCAGTAGACTGCCCGTAAAAGGCTTGTTTTCACTGCGAGGAGTCTTAAAAAGCAGAAGCAAATGCTCAAGGCCGCGCAAGACACACTCCAAATCAGATGGAGTAAAATACTCAACACTGCAGCAAGGTACAACGACAATCGCCCCTCCAAGAGCTACCCAAAGCGGAAGCTGCTACCCGAATTCGATGAGGAGGCCTCAGACCCCCCACAACCAAATATCAAAGCAGCCACCTAGTCGGATAGACGACCCCTCTACCAACACAGAGCGGCATACAACGCCGCTCACAATACAATACGCGACCCATGCGAGGGCTCGCACCAAAAGGACGGCGCAACAAGATCCATCTATGGACCACGCAAGCGCGCCCCAGCATACAATGCAACACAACAAACATCCGAACAATGCGGTACACCCAGCTACAGGGGTGCCGCACACCCCCTATGTTTCACCGATGAGGTGCTGGACCATGAATTTCCAGAGGGATTCAAGCCCGTAAACATAGAGGCATACGACGGAACAACAGACCCTGGGGTCTGGATTGAGGACTACATCCTTCACATCCATATGGCTCGAGGAGATGATCTCCACGCCATCAAGTACTTACCCCTCAAGCTCAAAGGGCCAGCTCGTCACTGGCTCAAAGGCCTCCCCGAAAGCTCCATTGGAAGTTGGGAAGAGCTCGAAGACGCCTTTCGGGCAAATTTTCAAGGGACTTATGTCCGACCTCCGGATGCGGACGATTTGAGTCATATAACTCAACAGCCCGGAGAGTCAGCCCGAAAGCTTTGGAACAGGTTTCTTACTAAAAAGAATCAGATTGTCGACTGTCCGGACGCCGAAGCCTTGGCATCTTTCAAGCATAGCGTCCGTGACGAATGGCTCGCCAGACACCTCGGCCAAAATAAGCCGAGAACGATGGCCGCATTAAGAAACCTCATGACCCGCTTTTGCGCAGGTGAGGACAGCTGGCTAGCCAGATGCAACACCAGCGACCCCAGTACATATGAAGTTAGAGATGGAAACGGGAAATCATGGCGCAACAGCAATAACAAACGCCGAAATAAAGAAGACAGTGCGAAGGGCATGGCAGTAAATGCCGGATTCAAAAGCTCTCGGCCAGGTCAAAAGCCGCCCCCTAAAGGCACCAGGGATGAACTGTCCAGCCTCAACAAAATTCTGGACCAAGTATGTCAGATCCATAGTACCCCTGGTAAACCTGCTAATCATACCCACAGAGAATGTTGGGTCTTCAAGCAGTCCGGCAAGCTCAACACCGTACACAAGGGGGAGGATACACCAAGTGAAGACGAGGACGAGCCCCCCAAGAAAGACACGGGGGAACAAAAGAAATTTCCACCAGAAGTCAAAACAGTAAACGTGTTACACGTGATCAAGGGAAAAAACAACGCAACACTCCCAGGAAAATATACCCAAGTGCCTGTCACCGCGAAGTCCTGCCACTGGTCGTCTCAACCGATCACTTTTGACCATCGGGATTACTCAGCAAGTATCTGACACGCAGGATGGGCTACCCTGGTATTAGACCCAGTAATTGGCGGATATCACTTCACACGAGTCTTGATGGACGGCGGCAGTAGCCTAAACCTAATATATCAGGATACAATCCGCGGGATGGGGTTAGACCCAACACAAATTCGCCATAGCAATACTACCTTTAAAGGAGTAACGCCAGGCCCAGGGGCTCGTTGTACGGGCTCCCTCCAACTACAAGTTATATTCGCCTCCCCCCCCGATAACTTCTATCGCGAGCATTTAACTTTCCACATCGCTCCGTTTCAAAGTGGCTATCAAGCACTGCTCAGACGCGAAGCTTTCGCTCGCTTTAATGCAATACCACACTATGCCTCCCTCACACTCAAGATTCCCGGTCCACGTGGCATCATTACAGTGCACGGAAATATCAAGCGATCTCTGCGCACCGAAGAGAGTGAGGCTGCCTTGGCAGCCGCACACTAAAGGCGCCCGGACCAGAAAGCGTCCAATAGGTCGTCAAGACCTCAGACACAACTAATCGAGTCCGGCGCCGCTACTTATACCGAATAAACGGTCACACCCCTATTTGTCAATACAAGGGGCTCAACACGCGCAGACAAGTGGCAATTTCTTCTCGTCTTGAATTATACATGGTTTCTTTAACAAACTATCTTTTTGCACGACAACTTTTTCACCTAAATTCCTCTCTTTTACAGACGATCATTGTGCTACACCCGTCCAGGATACGGCACAACGGAGACACATGCGCAGACATGCAGCAGGGACCCGCTCCAAGGATTCTTTTTAGATTAAGACCCTGCGTAAACCTTTTTTACTGTCTCTTGTTGATACATATCCACCGTTGAGAAGGATGCTGATGTCTTGGTATGTGGCCACGCCAGAACAATGCACGTACCTGGACACAAGGGGCTTCTTACAAAGTCCATTGTTTAGGCCCGGTTTATACCAGAAAGACCGAATACCTTAGGGAGTGTTCGGCGTCGCGAGTTTGGCCCTATATGCATCAGCTCCGAATCATTGTCTTTGGTCAAATGTTGGGTTTGCCCGGCTCCTGTGTTTTGGTGCCTTACGTTCCGCTTTACCGGCTAAGGTAGCACCAGGAGAACTACTGCGATTGTGCCATGGTTCATCCGGACGAGCACCTCAGTAGAGAAAGCCGAAAACTGACTGTCATGATATAGCGTGAGACTAGTCAACCACTCGATGACCTGTGGGAATGTTAGAATTCCTCCGCCTTAACGAAGGGCCGTTTTCCGACCAGGCATGTACGCACCCCGAGATCGGGAGAGTGCGGAGCCACCAGGGGCTATCTAGTAGCCCCACTGTCAAACTCCTATGGCTAAGTGAAAGTGCTAAAGCATTATAGTCAGGTTGCCTCGCTCGCTCCGCTATCACCTCCTTAATAGGACCAAGACGTTGGGTTAAGTGTGAATGCGTGTTTTTGCGAGCACCTCCGCATTATATGCGTGAGGGTTGAAGCCGACGGCTGCAATCTTTCAGGTTATACACGTGTATACATAAACGGCCGCCCAGGAGGCATCATATTACTTTCAGGCAAAAGTATAAAAATAGCCTTATAAAAATTTATAAAAGCATTTTGCTTACAACGAGATTACATATCACTCAAGCATAATATTTTTTGAGCACTGGGTCTCTATCAAACGAGCACCCTTAGGAACTTCTTCAAAGTAGTGCTCAGCAGCCCTTCGACCTATGGCCGAATCCCGCGCTGCAACAGTGGTAGCATCCATCTCCGCCCAGTATGCTTTAACACGGGCAAAGGCCATCCGTGTGCCCTCTATGCACGCCGACCTCTTCATCGCATTAATGCGCGACACCACGTCAAGGAACCGCCGCACCAAGCTGAAATAGCTGTTCAGTTTTGACCTTTCCGGCCATAGCTGGTCCACAACAGACCTCATGGAAAGTCCGGACAACCTATTTAGTTCGGCCCATTCGGCTAATTGGTCTATCATTGAAAGCGGACGCTCGGGAGAATGGAATTATCTCCAAGACAGCTGGTCTACTTCACGGTCCGTCTGACCCTGGAAATACTTGGCCGCATCGGCAGCGCTCGCCGCCAAATCCATATATACATCCTCCGAACTCCACAGCCGATCCAGAGGGGCATACCGTGGATCTCCGAACTTCCTCCGCAACATAAAGGATTTCCCGGCTACAATATCCCCGGCTTCCCGCAGCTCCTCCTTCTTTGCCCTCATAGCAGAGCGGAGGTCCTTTTTCGTCGCAGCAGCCTTCTCAAGGTCCGATGCCTTCGCTTGGTTTTCCTTTTCAAGAACCCGGCAACGGTCAGCAGCGGCTTTTAATTCTATGGCCATCTTGGCCATCTTGTCTCGGTTCTCGCCATGTGCGGCCTTCTCGGCTTGCAACTCTTCGGCCGCCTTCAAAGCAGCCACATTACCCAACCTCGCTTGTTCCTTGGCTTGGGCAAGTTTTGCCCGCAAGGCTTCAACAGTGGCAGCTCCATCTGCAGTCACAACATATTAAAGATACTGGCATCATGCTGCTCTTCCTATGTGGCCTTTACAAGATAATGACACTTACCCTGTGCCTTGTCAATCCTTTTGTTAACAAGCTCGATGTCGGCGTCTGCCGCATCCAACTGCCGTTCTAAATGGGCAAATTCGCTAGTCCGGCTAGCCACCGGAGCTTCCATCACCTGCACATAGAGGCAATATGGTTATTACCTGGGAATATGATCCTCTGTTCGCCGTCGTTTCCGATGACAACTAGAGTCTCAGGGGCTACTATCTACACAAGGCACACCTAGCATGTGCAGGACTTTCATACATTCTTTTACGTACCTCAAAGCCTGTCAGTAGATTCATAAAAGCTTCATGCAATCCGCTTTCGGCGGACGATATTCTCTCCATCACCGTATTCATCAGCACACGGTGTTCATCTGAGATGGCCGCTCGCCCCACCAACTCCCTCAGAACATCTGATCGCACACTATACGGTGCCGGACTCTTTTGTCTGCTCTCTTTGGGAGCCAGACACTGGGAGCTTCGGGGGTCAATGGGATTATCTTCCGGTCTCACCGGACTCGGAGAGGCCCTCCGCGACGACACTTCAGGGTCGCCCGCTTCCGGAGCGGAGGAGTCCGGAGGAGGCGTTTCGCTCTCCATCATCTCCGAAAGAAGATCCCCCGAAGACGAGCTCATTTGAGAGGGGCTAAGGCCCGAACTGCAAAAATATATGCGGTGGTTATTTTCTCAGAAGAAAAAGATGGCATATCTATACTATTAAAGTATTTCGGGTCACTTACGACTCGCGGGAGAATTGATCCCCCCGCGGACTTTGTGCGGCAATAGCGCCCCCAAGGTAGGACCCTCAGTGGGAGACTTCTTCTCCCGTTTGGAAGCTTCGGCTTCCGAATCCCCCGGGCGCAGTCCTTTTCCTCTTCTGGTCGTCTTCCTTCATGGAGACGCTCGCTCCCTCGGCTAGAATGGGCAGCGTTGGGGACCCGCATCCGCCCGCATTATCCTCCACAGTATCTTCCTTCAAGGGCTCCGGGCAAGGTGCGGTCTGGAGCATCTTTTCCAATACCGGATTTTCCAAACCCTCGGGGAGGGGGGCCGAACACCGAATCAACTTCGCCTTTGTTAGCTAGTCCTGGTCAAAAAGCGAACTCTCAGAAATAACTTCGTAACAAAGGAGAGATAGTATGTTCGGCCGGAAGATGCCTTACCTGTTCGGCGGCGCGGTTACTACTTAGGCCCACGTCCTCGGTGATTTCCGGACACTCCACCTGAGGTCCGAAGAATGACTTGTACATATCCTCGTGCGTCAGGCTGAGAAAATTTGGATGGCACGCGGTCCCTCGGGATTGAACTCCCACAGGCGAAGAGGCCGGAGTTTGCAAGGCTGGACTTGACGAACCAGCATAACCTGTATTACTGCAACCAAACTAAAATCTCCATTGAAGAGATCTCGAATGCGGCTTTGCAGTATAGGCACGTCCTTGGCTGGACCCCAGCTCAGACCTCTGCTGATCCATGACATCAGCTGTGGTGGAGGGCCCGAGCGGAAAACAGGGGGGCCGCCCACTTGGCACTTCTAGGAGCCGTGATGTAGAACCACTCTTGTTGCCACAATTCAGACACCTCTGGGATGGAACCTTTGGGCCACGTAGCTCCTGTCATCTTGCGTATTGAGGCACCTCCACACGCTGCATGTTGCCCCTCGATCATCTTCGGCTTCACTTCAAAGGTCTTGAGCCATAGGCCAAAGTGAGGGGTAACCCGGAGGAAGGCCTCGCACACGACAATAAATGACGTGATATGAAGAAAGGAGTCCGGAGCTAGATCATGGAAGTCTAGCCCGTAGTAAAACATCGAACCCCTGACGAAAGGATCCAGAGCAAGGCCTAGACCTTGGAGGAAGTGGGAGAGGAACACGACGTTCTCGTTGGGTTCGGGGGTGGGGACGGCTTGCCCTCGGGGAGGCAGCCGATGCAAAATCTCGGCGGTCAGATATCTGGCCTCCCTCAACTTTTTGATGTGTTCTTCCATGATGGAGGAAGGCACCCATCGACCTTGAAGGCTAGATCTGGACATGACTGAAGGTTCGGAGCACCTGACCTGAACTTTGGGCGCTTGAGCTTGAGGTGGGGGAAGGATTCGATTGAGCACGGGAGGGAAAAATAAAAAGCCTTGTCCCTTTATAAAGAGGGTGAATATCAAGCGTCCTCTCCGTGTCCGTTTGGACTTGCCTATAATCTAGGAGTCCTAGAAGCGGTTGGGTTACCCACGCCCGCATTGATGAGAATCCTGGAATAAGGGGACACGATCTCTGCTTTAACAAGACGTGCCAAGGAAACTGACTCGCATGACGCGCTGAGGTGGGATAATGAAACGACTCGGATAAAGGCTTGGCCGTGGTGTGTCACACTATGGAATACGTCAGCAGATTAGATTTGTGTAAATGTTATTCTCTCTATGGCAATATGTGGAAACTTATTTTGCAGAGCCGGACACTATCTTTGTGTTCAAAATCTTCTATGAAGTACTTGGAGGAGGAACCCGCCTTGCAATGCCGAAGACAATCTGTGCGCCGGACTCGTCGTCATTGAAGTCTGGTTCAGGGGCTACTGAGGGAGTCCTGGATTAGGGGGTGTCCGGATGGCCGGACTATACCTTCAGCCGGACTCCTGGACTATGAAGATACAAGATTGAAGACTTCGTCCCGTGTCCGGAAGGGACTTTCCTTGGCGTGGAAGGCAAGCTTGGCGATACGGATATGCAGATCTCCTACCATTGTAACCGACTTTGTGTAACCCTAACCCTCTCCGGTGTCTATATAAACCGGAGGGTTTTAGTCCATAGGACAACATACACAACAACAATCATACCATAGGCTAGCTTCTAGGGTTTAGCCTCTCCGATCTCGTGGTAGATCTACTCTTGTACTACCCATATCATCAATATTAATCAAGCAGGACGTAGGGTTTTACCTCCATCGAGAGGGCCCGAACCTGGGTAAAACTTCGTGTCCCTTGCCTCCTGTTACCATCCGGCCTAGACGCACAGTTCGGGACCCCCTACCCGAGATCCGCCGGTTTTGACACCGACACCGACATTACGCGTACGCTTATGCGAGACTGGTTCTACCGACGTGCTTTGCACACAGGTGGCTGGCGGGTGTCAGTTTCTCCAACTTTAGTTGAACCGAGTGTGGCTACGCTCGGTCCTTGAGAAGGTTAAAACAACATTAACTTGACGAACTATCGTTGTGGTTTTGATGCGTAGGTAAGAACGGTTCTTGCTCAGCCCGTAGCAGCCACATAAAACTTGCAACAACAAAGTAGAGGACGTCTAACTTGTTTTTGCAGGGCATGTTGTGATGTGATATGGCCAAGACATGATGCTATATTTTATTGTATGAGATGATCATGTTTTGTAACCAAGTTATCGACAACTGGCAGGAGCCATATGGTTGTCGCTTTATTGTATGCAATGCAATCGCCGTGTAATTGCTTTACTTTATCACTAAGCGGTAGCGATAGTCATAGAAGCAATAGTTGGAGAGACAACAACGATGCTACGACGGAGATCAAGGTGTCACGCCGGTGATGATGGTGATCATGACGGTGCTTCAGAGATGGAGATCACAAGCACAAGATGATGATGGCCATATCATATTACTTATATTGATTGCATGTGATGTTTTTCTTTTATGCATCTTATTTTGCTTTGATTGACGGTAGCATTAAGATGATCTCTCACTAAATTTCAAGATAAAAGTGTTCTCCCTTAGTATGCATCGTTGCCAAAGTTCGTCGTGCCCAGACACCACGTCATGATCGGGTGTGATAAGCTCTACGTTCATCTACAACGGGTGCAAGCCAGTTTTGCACACGTAGAATACTCAGGTTAAACTTGACGAGCCTAGCATATGCAGATATGGCCTCGGAACACTGAGACCGAAAGGTCGAGCGTGAATCATATAGTAGATATGATCAACATAATGATGTTCACCATTGAAAACTACTCCATTTCACGTGATGATCAGTTATGGTTTAGTTGATTTGGATCACGTGATCACTTAGATGATTAGAGAGATGTCTATCTAAGTGGGAGTTCTTAAATAATATGATTAATTGAACTTAAAATTATCATGAACTTAGTACCTGATAGTATTTTGCATGTCTATGTTTGTTGTAGATAGATGGCTCGTGTTGTTGTTCCGTTGAATTTTAATGCATTCCTTGAGAAAGCAAAGTTGAAAGATGATGGTAACAATTACACAGACTAGGTCCGTAACTTGAGGATTATCCTCATTGCTACACAGAAGAATTACGTCCTGGAAGCACCGCTAAGTGCCAAACCTGCTGCAGGAGCAACACCAGATGTTATGAACACCTGGCAGAGCAAAGCTGATGACTACTCGATAGTTCACTGTGCCATGCTTTACGGCTTAGAACCCGGACTTCAATGACGTTTTGAACGTCATGGAGCATATGAGATGTTCCAGGAGTTGAAGTTAATATTTCAAGCAAATGCCCAGATTGAGAGATATGAAGTCTCCAATAAGTTCTGTAGTTGCAAGATGGAGGATAATATTTCTGCAGTGAGCATATACTCAAAATGTCTGGGTATCATAATCACTTGACTCAACTGGGAGTTAATCTTCCTGTTGATAGTGTCATTGACAGAGTTCTTCAATCACTGCCGCCAAGCTACAAGAGCTTCCTGATGAACCATAATATGCAAGGGATGAATAAGTCAATTCCCGAGCTCTTCGCAATGCTAAAGGCTGCGGAGGTAGAAATCAAAAAGGGGCATCAAGTGTTGATGGTCAATAAGACCGCCAGTTTCAAGAAAAAAGGGCAAAGGGAATAAGAAGGGGAACTTCAAGAAGAACAACAAACAAGTTGCTGCTCAGGAGAAGAAACCTAAGTCTGGACCTAAGCCTGAGACTGGGTGCTTCTACTGCAAACAGACTGGTCACTAGAAGCGGAACTGCCCCAAGCATTTGGCGGATAAGAAGGATGGCAAGGTGAACAAAGGTATATGTGATATACATGTTATTGATGTGTACCTTACCAGAGCTCGCAGTAGCACCTGGGTATTTGATACTGGTTCTGTTGCTAATATTTGCAACTCAAAAAAGGGACTACGGATTAAGCGAACACTGGCTAAGGACGAGGTGACGATGCGCGTGGGAAATGGTTCCAAAGTTGATGTGATCGCCGTCGGCACGCTACCTCTACATCTACCTTCGGGATTAGTTTTAGACCTAAATAATTGTTATTTGGTGCCAGCGTTGAGCATGAACATTATATCTAGATCTTGTTTAATGCGAGACAGTTATTCATTTAAATCTGAGAATAATGGTTGTTCTATTTATATGAGTAATATCTTTTATGGTCATGCACCCTTGAAGAGTGGTCTATTTTTGATGAATCTCGATAGTAGTGATACACATATTCATAATGTTGAAGCCAAAAGATGCAGAGTTGATAATGATAGTGCAACTTATTTGTGGCACTGCTGCTTGGGTTATATTGGTATAAAGCGCATGAAGAAACTCCATACCGATGAACTTTTGGAATCACTTGATTATGAATCACTTGGTACTTGCGAACCATGCCTCATGGGCAAGATGACTAAAACGCCGTTCTCTAGAACTATGGAGTGAGCAACTGATTTGTTGGAAATCATACATACTGATGTATGTGGTCCAATGAATGTTGAGGCTCACGGCGGGTATCGTTATTTTCTCACCTTCACAGATGATTTAAGCAGATATGGGTATATCTACTTAATGAAACATAAGTCTAAAACATTTGAAAGTTCAAAGAATTTCAGAGTGAAGTTGAAAATCATTGTAACAAGAAAATAAAGTTTCTACGATCTGATCATGGAGGAGAATATTTGAGTTACGACTTTGGTCTACATTTGAAACAATGCGGAATAGTTTCGCAACTCATGCCACCCGGAACACCACAGCGTAATGGTGTGTCCGAACGTCGCAATCGTACTTTACTAGATATGGTGCGATCTATGATGTCTCTTACTGGTTTACCGCTATCATTTTGGGGTTATGCTTTAGAGACGGCCGCATTCACGTTAAATAGGGCACCATCAAAATCCGTTGAGACGACACGTTATGAACTATGGTTTGGCAAGAAACCAAAGTCGTCATTTCTTAAAGTTTTGGGCTGCGATGCTTATGTGAAAAATCTTCAACCTGATAAGCTTGAACCCAAATCGGAGAAATGTGTCTTCATAGGATACCCGAAGGAAACTGTTGGGTACACCTATCACAGATCCGAGGGCAAGACATTCGTTGCTAAGAATGGATCCTTTTTAGAGAAGGAATTTCTCTCGAAAGAAGTGAGTGGGAGGAAAGTAGAACTTGATGAGGTAATGATTAACCCACAAGTATAGGGGATCGCAACAGTTTTCGAGGGTAGAGTATTCAACCCAAATTTATTGATTTGACACAAGGAGAGCCAAAGAATATTATCAAGTATTAGCAGTTGAGTTGTCAATTCAACCACACCTGGAAACTTAATATCTACAGCAAAGTGTTTAGTAGCAAAGTAATATGATAGTAGTGGTAATGATAGCAAAAGTAATGTTTTTGGTATTTTGTAGTGATTGTAATAATAGCAACGGAGAAGTAAATAAGCAAAGAACAATATATGGAAAGCTTGTAGGCAATGGATCGATGATAGAGAATTATGCCGGATGCGGTTCATCATGTAACAGTCATAACCTAGGGTGACACAGAACTAGCTCCAATTCATCAATGTAATGTAGGCATGTATTCTGAATATAGTCATACGTGCTTATGGAAAAGAACTTGCATGACATCTTTTGTCCTACCCTCCCGTGGCAGTGGGGTTCTAATGGAAACTAAGGGATATTAAGGCCTCCTTTTAATAGAGTACCGGACCAAAGCATTAACACATAGTGAATACATGAACTCCTCAAACTATGGTCATCACCGGGAGTGGTCCCGATTATTGTCACTTCTGGGTTGCCGGATCATAACACATAGTAGGTGACTATAGACTTGCAAGATAGGATCAAGAACTCTCATATATTGATGAAAACATAATAGGTTCAGATCTGAAATCATGGCACTCGGGCCCTAGTGACAAGCATTAAGCATAGCAAAGTCATAGCAACATCAATCTCAGAACATAGTGGATACTAGGGATCAAACCCTAACAAAACTAACTCGATTACATGATTGATCTCATCCAACCCATCACCGTCCAGCAAGCCTACGATGAAATTACTCACGCACGACGGTGAGCATCATGAAATTGGTGATGGAGGAAGGTTGATGATGACGATGGTGACGGATTCCCCTCTCCGGAGCCCCGAACGGACTCCAGATCAGCCCTCCCGAGAGGTTTTAGGGCTTGGCGGCGACTCCGTATCATAAAACGCGATGAATCCTTCTCTCTGATTTTTTCTCCCCGAAAGCAAATATATAGAGTTAGAGTTGAGGTCAGAGGAGCTCCAGGGGGCCCACGAGGTAGGGGGCGCGCCCCCACCCTCGTGGCTAGGGTGTGGGCCCCCTGGTCTTCATCTTTTGCAAGGATTTATTATTATTTCCAAATATATGTTCCGTGAAGTTTCAGGTCATTTCAAGAACTTTTCTTTCTGCACATAAATAACACAATGGCAATTCTGCTGAAAACAGCGTCAGTCCAGGTTAGTTCCATTCAAATCATGCAAGTTAGAGTCCAAAACAAGGGCAAAAGTGTTTGGAAAAGTAGATACGACGGAGACGTATCAACTCCCCCAAGCTTAAACCTTTGCTTGTCCTCAAGCAATTTAGTTGATAAACTGAAAGAGAACGAAAAACTTTTACAAACTCTGTTTGCTCTTCTTGTTGCAAATATGTAAAGCCAGCATTCATGTTTTCAGCAAAGATTATAAACTAACCATATTCACAATAACGCTTAGGTCTCATGTTACTCATATCAATGGCATAATCAACTAGCGAGCAATAATATAAATCACGGATGACAACACTTTCTCAAAACAATCATAATATGATATAACAAGATGGTATCTCGCTAGCCCTTTCTCAGACCGCAAAACATAAATGCAGAGCACCTTTAAAGATCAAGGACAGACTAGACATTGTAATTCATGGTAAAAGAGATCCGGTCAAGTCATACTCAATGTAAACTAACATTAATGAATGCAAATGACAGAGGTGCTCTCCAACTAGTGCTTTTTAATAAGAGGATGATGACTCAACATGAAAGTAAATAGATAGGCCCTTCGCAAAGGGAAGCAGGTATTTGTAGAGGTGCCAGAGCTCGGTTTTGAAATAGAGGTGAATAATATTTTGAGCGGTATACTTTCATTGTCAACATAACAACCAAGAGATGGCGATATCTTCCATGCTACACACATTATAGGCGGTTCCCAAACAGAATGGTAAAGTTTATACTCCCCCTCCACCAACAAGCATCAATCCATGGCTTGCTAGAAACAACGAGTGCCTCCAACTAACAAGAGTCCCAAGGGGAGTTTTGTTTGCAATTATTTTGATTTGATTTGCATAAAGCATGGGACTGGGCATGCCGGTGACCAGCCCTTTTCTCGTGAGTGAGGAGTGGAGTCCACTCCTCTTGAGAATAACCCGCCTAACATGGAAGATACGGACAGCCCTAGTTGATACATGAACTATTCGAGCATACAAAACATGATATTTGTTTGAAGTTTTAGAGTTTGGCACATACAAATTTACTTGGAACGGCAGGTAGATACTGTATATAGGTAGGTATGGTGGACTCATATGGAATAACTTTGGGGTTTACGGAGTTGGATGCACAAGCAGTATTCCCGCTTAGTACACGTGAAGGCTAGCAAAATACTGGGAAGCGACCAGCTAGATAGCGACAACAGTCATGAACATGCATTAAAATTAATCAACACTGAATGCAAGCATGGGTAGGATATAATCCACCATGAACATAAATATCGTGAAGGCTATGTTGATTTTGTTTCAACTACATGCGTGAACATGTGCCAAGTCAAGCCACTCGAATCATGCAGAGGAGGATACCACCCTATCATACCACATCACAATCATTTTAATAGCATGTTGGCCCGCAAGGTAAACCATTATAAGCTCCTAGCTAATCAAGCATGGCACAAGAAACTATGATCTCTAGTTGTCATTGCAAACATGTTTATTCATAATAGGCTGAATCAGGAACGATGAACTAATCATATTTACAAAAACAAGAGAGGTCGAGTTCATACCAGCTTTTCTCATCTCAATCAGTCCATCATATATCGTCATAATTGCCTTTCACTTGCATGACCGAACGATGTGGATAATAATAATAGTGCACGTGCATTGGACTAAGCTGGAGCCTACAAGCATTCAATAAACAGGAGAAGACAAGGCAGTATGGGCTCTTTTGTCAGATCAACAATAATGCATATAAGGGCCACTTCATCAATTTAATTATGATCTTCTCCTATCGACCCCCAAAGAAAAGAAAAGAAACAAAACTATTTACACGGGAAAGCTCCCAACAAGCAAAAGAAGAACAGGAAATATTTTTGGGTTTTCTTTTTAATTACTACTACAAGCATGGAAAGTAAACTAATTAAAAGCTACAACTAATTTTTTGTTTTTCTTAAGGTTTATTAAACACACGAGAAGAAAGCATAAAAAAATAAACTAGCATGGATATTACAATGAAAAAGTATGAGCACCGACATCTAGCAATGAGTGTGTGAACATGAATGTAATGTCGGTGAGAAATACGTACTCCCCCAAGCTTAGGCTTTAGGCCTAAGTTGGTTTATGGCCATGGTTGGCCTGGCGGATATCCATAGTAATAGTTGGGGTCGTACTGAGATGCAGCGGCTATCGCCTCCTGAGCTGCAGCGTGGCGACGAGCGGCCTCCGCCCTCCTCTCATACTCATCTGCCTCCTCTCTGGTAATAACATATCTTCCTTTTGCCGGATAATCAAAGAAGGCAGGAGTAGGGAGAGTAATACGGACAGCATGGCATCTGTCAAAGATTAAGCGATACTGGAGAGGTGATTCATTCCTCTCAACAAAATGGTGGTGAACCATAGCATTAAAGTCTAGGTAAGCAGGAGGCAATTCAATATCATCATTACATATGGTTACACCAAGAAAAGAAGCTAAGCGGGTTGCATAAATTCCATCAAAGAAATCTCCATGAAATCTATTATTATGCAACCTACGTGCAACAATGGCTCCGAAATTATAAGATTTGTCTTCTAACACAGCACTTCTAAGAATATTGAGGTCAGGAACACACATATGACATGCTTCATCTTTACCATTTATGCACCTACCTATGAAGAGAGCAAAATAATGTATAGCAGGAAAATGAATGCTTCCCATGGTAGCTTGTGCTATATCTCTAGATTCCCCCACAATTATGCTAGCAAGAAAATTTCTAAATTCAGATTTGCGGGGTTCACTAGCATTACCCCATTGTGGGAGTTTGCATGCAGTGGTAAAATCCTCTAAGTCCATAGTATAAGATTTTTCATAAAGATCAAACAGGACAGTTGGAGAATTACGTGAAGATGAAAACTCAAACCTCCTCACAAAGGAACTAGTGAGATAGTGGTACTGGCGGCACTTTTCTTCCTCGAAACTAACAAGATCAGTGTTACACAAATATGCATTAAATTCTTCCTTAATTCCAGTTCGATCCATAAAGTTTTCCGAAGGCCATTCACAAGGACGCACTGGAGCATCTCTTGGTGGCTCTTCATCAACATCACGCATTGCAAGCCTGGGCCCTTGCTTCCTTGAAGAACCACCTTGATACATTTTCCTAAGCATATTTCTTCCTTTGAAAAATTTCTGAAATTTTTAGTAACTTCAAGTAAAAGTAAACCAAACTCAACAAAATTGATATCAACTACTCCTACAAGTGCCTAGATCCTATATCATGCATCAAAACTACTTGGAACCATATAAATTTGACATGCAAGCTCAAGAACATGGTCACCTAGGTAGCATAAATTTGCGATGAATAAAGCACTAGAACAAAAACTAATTGGACCAACGAAGGAGTCACATACCAAGGAACAATCCCCGCAAGCAGTTTTGTGAAAGGTGCTTTGAGCAAGGAGATCAAAAATGGCAGCAAAATGAGCTTGGACTCGGGTTTGAGCTGGATATTGGTGTTTGTTGGAGGAAGAAGGAGTGTGTGGGTGCAGGAATAAGTGGAGGAGGGCCACCGTGGGCCCATGAGGCAGGGGGCGCGCCCAGGGGGGTAGGGCGCGCCCTCACCCTCGTGGCCAGGTGGATGCCCCCCATGCTGTGTTCTCAGTGCCAAATATTCCAGAAAAAATCATATTTAAATTTCAGGGCATTTGGAGAATTTTTATTTTCGGGGTATTTTTATATTGCACGGATAAATCAGACAACAGACGGAAAATACTTATTTTTATTTTATTTTATATAAATAACAGAAACTAAAAGGAGGGTACAGAGAGTTGTGTTTTCTAACTTCATCCATCTCATGATCATCAAAAAGAATCCACTAATAAGGTTGATCAAGTCTTGTTAACGAACTCATTCCGAATAACATGGAACCAGAGAAATTTCGAATAACAATATGTTACCTCAACAGGGATATGCACATCCCGAATAATAAGAATATCATATCTCTTCTTGACAATAGGAAGAGGATATTCAAAACCTCCAAAAATAATGGATGGAATTTTTCCAATAGAATTGATACTGTGGACTTGAGGTTGTTTCCTCGGAAAGTGTATTGTATGCTCATTACCATTAACGTGAAAAGTGGCATTGCCTTTGGTGCAATCAATAACAGCCCCTGCAGTATTCAAAAAAGGTCTTCCAAGAATAATAGACATACTATCGTCCTCGGGACTATCAAGAATAACAAAGTCCGTTAAAATAGTAGCGTTTGCAACCACAACAGGCACATCCTCACAAATACCGACAGGTATAGCAGTTGATTTATCAACCATTTGCAAAGATATTTCAGTAGGTGTCAACTTATTCAAGTCAAGTCTACGATATAAAGAGAGAGGCATAACATTAACACCGGCTCCAAGATCACATAAAGTAGTTTTAACATAGTTTATTTTAATGGAGCATGGTATAGTGGGTACTCCTGGATCTCCAAGTTTCTTTGGTATTCCACCCTTAAAAGTATAATTAGCAAGCATGGTGGAAATTTCAGCTTCCGGTATCTTCCTTTTTATTAGTGACAATTTCTTTCATATACTTAGCATAAGGATTCATTTTAAGCATATCAGTTAATCGCATACGCAAAAAGATAGGTCTAATCATTTCAGCAAAGCGCTCAAAATCCCCATCATCCTTTTTCTTGGATGGTTTGGGAGGAAAAGGCATGGGTTTCTGAACCCAAGGCTCTCTTTCCTTACCGTTCTTCCTAGCAACAGAGTCTCTTTTATCATAACGTTGATTCTTTGATTGTGGGTTATCAAGATCAATAGCAGGTTCAGCTTCTACATCCTTATCATTGCTAGGTTGAGCATCATCATGAACATCATCATTAACATTTTCACTAGTTTCAGGTTCATTACCAGATTGTGTTTCAACATCAGAAATAGAAACATCATTTGGATTCTCAGGTGTTTCAGCAATAGGTTCACTAGAAGCATGCAAGTCCTATCATTTTTCTTTTTCTTCCTTTTAGAAGGACTAGGTGCATCTATATTATTTCTTTGAGAATCTTGCTCAATTCTCTTAGGGTGGCCTTCAGGATACAAAGGTTCCTGAGTCATTTTACCACCTCTAGTCATAACTCTAACAGTGTAATCATTATTCTTATTATTCAATTCATTGCGCAAATCATTTTGAGCTTTAAGTACTTATTCTACTTGAGTGGTAACCATAGAAGCATGTTTACTAATAAGTTTAAGTTCACCTTTGACATTAGCCATATAATCACCCAAGTGTTCAAGCATATTTGAACTGTATTTCAATTGTCTACCAAAATAAGCATTAAAGTCTTCTTGCTTAGCCATAAATTTATCAAACTCATCTAAGCATGGGCTAGCAAACTTAGTAAATGGAATTTCAGCTTTATCATATCTATAGAGAGAATTTACCTTTACTACCTGTGTCGGGTTATCAAGACCATGAATTTCTTCAATAGGTAATGGATTAAGATCATATGTTTCTTCAACAGGTGGTAGGTTAAGACCGTGTATTTCTTCAATAGGAGGTAAATTCTTAATATCTTCAGCTTTAATACCTTTTTCTTTCATAGATTTCTTTGCCTCTTGCATATCTTCAGGACTGAGAAATAGAACACCTCTCTTCTTCGGAGTTGGTTTAGGAATAGGCTCAGGAGCTGGCTCGGGAAGTGTCCAGTTATTTTCATTTGTCAACATATTATTCAATAGAATTTCAGCTTCATCCGGTGTTCTTTCCCTGAAAACAGAACCAGCACAACTATCCAAGTAATCTCTGGAAGCATCAGTTAGTCCATTATAAAAGATATCAAGTATTTCATTTTTCTTAAGAGGATGATCAGGCAAAGCATTAAGTAATTGGAGAAGCCTCCCCCAAGCTTGTGGGAGACTCTCTTTTTCAATTTGCACAAAATTGTATATATCCCTCAAAGCAGCTTGTTTCTTATGAGCAGGGAAATGTTTAGCGGAGAATTAATAAATCATATCCTGGGGACTACACACACAACCATGATCTAGAGAATTAAACCATATCTTAGCATCACCCTTTAATGAGAACGGAAATATTTTAAGGATATAAAGGTAGCGAGATTTCTCATCATTAGTGAATAGGGTGGCTATATCATTTAATTTAGTAAGATGTGCCACAAAAGTTTCAGATTCATAGCCATGAAAAGGATCAGATTCAACCAAAGTAATTATATCAGGATCAACAGAGAATTCATAATCCTAATCAGTAACACAGATAGGTGAAGTAGCAAAAGCAGGGTCAGGTTTGATTCTAGCATTAAGAGATTGCTGCTTCCATTTAGCTAATAATCTCTTGAGCTCGTATCTATCATTGCAAGCTAAAATAGCTAAAGCAACTTCTTTTTCCAAAACATAACCCTCGGGAATAACAGGCGATTCATATTTATTAGGGGGAGAGTCTTCATCATCACTTTCATCAATATTATCAGTTTCAATATTTTCATTCTCTCTAACCCTAGCAAGTTGTTCATCAAGAAATTCACCAAGTGGCACAGTAGTATCAAGCATAGAAGTAGTTTCATCATAAGTATCATGCATAGCAGAAGTGACATCATCAATAACATGCGACATATCAGAACGAATAGCAGAAGCAGGTTTAGGTGTCGCAAGCTTACTCAAAACAGAAGGTGAACCAAGTGCAGAGCTAGATGGCAGTTCCTTACCTCCCCTCGTAGTTGAGGGATAAATCTTGGTTTTTGGATCTCTCAAGTTCTTCATAATGATAAGCAGATATAAATCCCAAGTGACTCAAAGAATAGAGCTATGCTCCCCGGCAACGGCGCCAGAAAATAGTCTTGATAACCCATAAGTATAGGGGATCACAACAGTTTTTGAGGGTAGAGTATTCAACCCAAATTTATTGATTCGACACAAGGGGAGCCAAAGAATATTCTCAAGTATTAGCAGTTGAGTTGTCAATTCAACCACACCTGGAAACTTAATATCTGCAGCAAAGTGTTTAGTAGCAAAGTAATATGATAGTAGTGGTAACGATAGCAAAAGTAAAGTTTTGGGTATTTTGTAGTGATTGTAACAATAGCAACAGAAAAGTAAATAAGCAAAGAATAATATATGGAAAGCTCGTAGGCAATGGATCGGTGATAGAGAATTATGCCGGATGCGGTTCATCATGTAACAGTCATAACCTAGGGTGACATAGAACTAGCTCTAATTCAGCAATGTAATGTAGGCATGTATTCCGAATATAGTCATACGTGCTTATGGAAAAGAACTTGCATGACATCTTTTGTCCTACCCTTCCGTGGTAGCGGGGTCCTAATGGAAACTAAGGGATATTGAGGCCTCCTTTTAGTAGAGTACCGGACCAAAGCATTAACACATAGTGAATACATGAACTCGTCAAACTACGGTCATCACCGGGAGTGGTCCCAATTATTGTCACTTCGGGGTTGCCGGATCATAACACATAGTAGGTGACTATAGACTTGCAAGATAGGATCAAGAACTCTCATATATTGATGAAAACATAATAGGTTCAGATCTGAAGTCATGGCACTCGGGCCCTAGTGACAAGCATTAAGCATAGAAAAGTCATAGCAACATCAATCTCAGAACATAGTGGATACTAGGGATCAAACCCTAACAAAACTAACTCGATTGCATGATAGATCTGATCCAACCCATCACCATCCAGCAAGCCTACGATGAAATTACTCACGCACGGCGGTGAGCATCATGAAATTGGTGATGGAGGAAGGTTGATGATGACGATGGCGACGGGTTCCCCTCTCCGGAGCCCCGAACGGACTCCAGATCAGCCCTCCCAAGAGGTTTTAGGGCTTGGCGGCGGCTCTGTATCGTAAAATGCGATGAATCCTTCTCTCTGATTTTTTCTCCCGGAAAGCAAATATATAGAGTTGGAGTTGAGGTCAGAGGAGCTCCAGGGGGCCCACGAGGTAGGGGGCGCGCCCCCCACCCTCGTGGCTAGGGTGTGGGCCCCCTGGTCTTCATCTTTTGCAAGGATTTTTTATTATTTCCAAATAGACGTTCCGTGAAGTTTCAGGTCATTCCGAGAACTTTTGTTTCTACAGATAAATAACACCATGGCAATTCTGCTGAAAACAACGTCAGTCCGGGTTAGTTCCATTCAAATCATGCAAGTTAGAGTTCAAAACAAGGGCAAAAGTGTTTGGAAAAGTAGATACGACGTAGACGTATCAGGTAACAGTACCTGATCCCTTATTGGAAAGTAGTTCATCACAGAACCGGTTCCTATGACATCTACACCAATTAGTGAGGAAGTTAATGATGATGATCATGAAACTTCAGATCAAGTTGTTACTGAACCTCGTAGGTCAACCAGAGTAAGATCCGCACCATAGTGGTACGGTGTCGCGACCCGACCCGAATGGATCAAGCGCTCTGTGCTCAGGTGTCATCCCTGGATCAGTAATGCTGACACCACACAGTACATCAAAGGATTTATAGCAGAGTGGAAATCACACACTTATTACATCGTTGTCTCAAAGAGAACTTATTACAATAAACATGGCTTAAGGCCATCTAGTGTCGATAACAACGGAAGACTCGGAAGATAAATGGGTCCATCAACTCCAACAGCATCACTGAGTATAGAACCACGACCTAAAAGCACCTTACTCGTCGTCTGAAAAGTCTGCAACATGAGAAGTTGTAGCCCGAAAACGGGCCAGCACATGGAATATGCTGGCAATGTAACACATAGAGAGTAATGAAATGAAACAGCTATACTATATGCATATATGGCTGGTGGAAAGCTCTATGGTTATAGTTTTGCGTAAAGCCAGTTTTTCCCTACTGCAAAGGAATAAATTTATTTAACTATCATGGTGGTTGTGAAACATCGAGAATGGTTGACAGCATTCCGATCCCAATTAAGTGAACAATTAAAACCCAACAATATTAATTAGAAGTAACATGTTGAGATTCACATGATATTCAAGTACTAGATACTCAAGTTGTCCATAACCGGGGACATGGCTAATCATGATTAGTGTATACACTCTGCAGAGGTTTGCGCACTTTTCCCCACATGACTCGATCGCCTCCGTTTGTTTTCTCGCACTACATGGTGTTTGAGAAACGGATGACCGAGACATAGTCTTTCAGAAGCACTAGCACCTTACATGTGGGGTAGACCGTACCACCTACAACCCCTACATCTACTAGTCCACCCCGTAAGAGTTCGCACAACTTAGTCAACTATGCCAGAGCCCATAGTAGCATGTGGCTGCACACGGAAGTTTCTAGCATGAATTATCTTATGATCCCTTTGAGCCTGGGTGGCGGTCCGAAAAAACAGGCAAGTCCTGATAGACATCAGGTGCCTCAATCCACCCAGATGTGTGTTTAAGTTGCCACCTTAGATAAACCATTTAAAATTATCAACTCACATCTGTCATGGATATCACTCACCCAATCCACGTCTACTAGCATAGCATGGCATAATAAGAAAACGTAGAAGTAACTCCCAAAGGTTTCATAATAATAATACAGGTGATAGGTACTACCTCATCTACTTCCCATCCCACAATTTAATTAGATCCTAATCATGCAATGTGAGAGGATTGATCTAATGCAATAAAAGATGGGTTGTAGAAAAGGTATGATCAAAGTGTTACTTGCCTTGCTGATGATCTACGAGACCTAGGGTTTCGAAGTAACAAGAGGCGCAATCCGGGTAATCTATCGCAGACAAACGACAAGCACACAATAAGAACTCATCTAATGCACAGGTAAAACTCGAACAAGAGAACGAACCAGAAAGTTCAACTTAAGAACTCTGGTTGCAAAGAAAGAACGAACCGAACAAAGAAACAGAAAACAAACGGCGGAAGAAAACAACTCGGTTCTAGCAAGTTGAAACTAGGTCAATTTTTACCGGGGCAAAAACTTGTTTAAGTTGATTAGACGGAACGGCGGTTTCGAAACGAAACTCCAGGCGTTTGAATCACCTGATTCCGATAAACGAGCGAGAAGATAAACTAGAACGAAGATCGGATCTGAGATCGCGATCGCGGAATAAATCCAACGAGAAGAAAAAGAAGAACGGTTATACGAACGGACGTTCGTTAACCTAGAAGAATTCGGTGATCACGTTCGTTAGGACGAACGGTCCGGCGAACGGTCCAAAGGCAACTAAATCGGAAAAGAAAACGAATCCGATCTAGGGTTTCGGAGAAGAAAACCGAAACGAAAAACCGATCTAGAAAACGAATCAGAGGAGAAGAAAAGAATCGGAACGATTTGAAGAAAATGATCCGAGGAAAAGAGACGCGGGCAACCTCCAGCGAGGTCTCCGGCGAGAGGCTCCGGCGGCGTGGCGTAGGGCGGCGGGGGCGTGGGTGTGGGGTGGCGCGGTGTGGGGTGCGGTGGAGGGCTTGGGTTTTGGTTTGATGATTTGGAGGGGGGGTGTTGGGGTATTTATATTGGGGAGGGGAGAGGAGACTTGGGGTAGGGGACAAGAAAAAGAAAGGAAAAAGGAAAACGAAACAAAGGAAAGGGGAGGGGCTAACCGGCCAGAGTCCTTTTAGGACTCAGCTTGAGCGAGGGGAGGCGGCGCCTGGCGCCTGGCGCCTGGCGCGCAGCGCTGCTGGGGGCGGCGGCTAGCTGGGCCTTTGGCCCGGCTGGCCGGCGGGAGTTCCTTTTTTTTAACAGGTTTTCGCGCGCAGAAAACAAAAGAAAAAGAAACTAAACGAACTCCGAAAAACCTAAAGTAAATTTTCCCCGACTCCTAAAAATGAGTCGAACAAAATGAACTTTTCTCCAGACCTAAAATGCAATTTTTAAAACACGCATTTTTCCCTATCCAAATAAAAAGCAAACAAACTCCGGCAAACAAAATTGAACTATTTATTAAATCTTCATTTTTCCTAAATTTGGGAAAGTCATATTATTCTCTCTCTCATTTTTGATATTGGAAAAATAATTGAAGATGAAATAAATAAATCAAATGATCCTCTTTTTCAAATTCGAGAAAACTCTCAAATATGAAAATAAAGAAATCCCCAACTCTCTCCGAAGGTCCTTGAGTTGCGTGAAATTTCTAGGATCAACCAAAATGCAAGAAAATATGATATGCATGATGATCTAGTGTATAACATTCCAAATTGCAAATTTGGGATGTTACAAACCTACCCCCCTTAAGATGAATCTCGCCCTCGAGATTCGGGTTGGCTAGAAAATAGGTGAGGGTGGTCCTTGAGCAAATCTTCTTCTCTCTCCCAGGTGGCTTCATCCTCTGAGTGGTGGTTCCATGAACTTTGCAAAACTTGATAACCTTGCTGCGAGTAACTCTACTGGCATAATCGAGAATCTTGACTGGTTTCTCCTCATATGTTAAGTCGTCCTTCAACTAAATCGCTTGAAGCGGCACGGTATCTCTTAGCGGTACCTCCGCCATTTCGGCATGACATTTCTTCAGCTGAGAAACATGGAATACATCATGAACTCCTGACAGTCCCTCTGGTAATTCCAACTTATAAGCGACTTCTCCCATACGTTGCAAAATCTTGTACGGTCCAACGAAACGCGGTGCTAACTTTCCCTTAACTCCAAAGCGCTTAACTCCTCGAAGTGGGGATACTCGAAGATAAACTTTGTCTCCGGGTTCGTAAACTGTCTCCTTGCGTTTAGAATCTGCGTAGCTCTTTTGCCTGGACTGGGCTACCTTGAGCCTATCGCGAATCAACTTAACTTTCCGTTCAGACTCCTTAATCAAATCTGGGCCAAAGAATTGACGGTCTCCAACTTCGTCCCATGACAACGGTGCCCTGCACCTCCTTCCGTATAAAGCTTCGAAAGGTGCCATCTTTAAACTGGTTTGGTAACTGTTGTTATAAGAAAACTCCGCATACGGCAAATTATCGTCCCAACTAGATCCATAATCTAGTGCACAAGCTCTCGGCATATCTTCCAAAATCTGATTGACTCTCTCGGTCTGTCCGTCTGTCTGCGGATGAAAAGCTGTGCTGAACTCTAGTCTGGTTCCTAAAGTTTCATGCAACTGATTCCAAAACTTTGAGGTAAATTGGGTTCCTCTATCTGATACGATACTCTTCGGAACTTCATGCAAACAAATGATCCTAGTCATGTATATCTTTTCCAACTTAGCACTGGTGTAAGTGGTCTTAACTGGAATAAAATGTGCTACCTTTGTCAAACGATCAACTACTACCCATATCGAATCGTAGCCTGCCTTTGTCCTGGGTAGTCCTGTGATAAAATCCATGCCTATCTTATCCCACTTCCATTCGGGTATCGGCAATGGTTGTAACAATCCTGCTGGCTTTTGATGCTCTGCCTTTACTCTCTGACATATGTCACAAACTGCTACATATGCTGCAATATCCTTCTTCATTCCGGTCCACCAGAATGTTTCCTTCAAATCTAAATACATCTTGGTATTCCCTGGGTGAATCGAATATGGTGAATCATGTGCCTCGTGCAAAATCAACTTCCTGATCTCCGAGTCATTGGGCACATAAACACGGTCCTCAAACCATAAGGTATCGTGCTCATCCTCACGAAATCCCTTAGCTTTTCCTTCGCTCAATTTCTCTTTTATAGCGGCAATCTCCTTGTCAGATTTCTGAGCTTCTCTGATTTATCCATCAATGTTGACTGAATCTCCAATGCTGCTACATAGCCTCTCGGAACTATTTCCAAACATAGCTCACGAAGGTTTTCTGCTAATTCCTTTGGTATTTTCCCCGTCATTAGGGTATTGACATGGCTCTTACGGCTCAATGCGTCAGCTACTACATTAGCTTTTCCGGGATGGTAATGCAATCTCATGTCATAATCCTTGATGAGCTCCAACCATCTCCTTTGTCTGAGGTTCAACTCCTTCTGAGTGAAAATGTACTTCAAACTCTTGTGATCCGTGTACACCTCACAATGATTTCCAATGAGGAAATGTCTCCACGTCTTCAATGCGTGCACTACGGCTGCTAACTCCAAATCATGCGTGGCATAATTCAACTCATGAGGCTTCAGTTGTCGTGAAGCATACGAAACAACTCTTCCTTCCTGCATAATCATTGCGCCAAGTCCTCGACGTGAAGCGTCGCAGTACACCTCATAATCCTTGGTTTGATCTGGCAAAATCAACACTGGTGAGGTAACCAAACATTTCTTCAACTCCTGGAAACTAGCCTCACACTCCTCAGTCCATTTGAACTTAGTATCCTTCTTCAACAATTCAGTCATAGGCTTTGCAATCTTTGAAAAGTTCTCAATGAATCTCCGGTAGTATCCTGCGAGTCCAAGAAAACTCCGGATCTCTCCAACTGTCGTGGGTGATTCCCATTCGGTTACGGTCTCAACCTTTGTGGGGTCAACTGCTATACCTTCTCCGGATATAACATGTCCGAGGAATCCAACTTCCTTTAACCAAAACTCACATTTGCTGAACTTGGCATATAACTGATGTTCCCTTAGTTTCTCCAAAACCAAACGCAAATGTTCCTTATGCTCCTCTTCATTCTTTGAATAAACCAGGATGTCATCAATGAACACTACGACGAACTTATCCAAAAACTCCATAAACACTTTGTTCATCAGGTTCATAAAATAGGCAGGTGCGTTAGTCAATCCAAATGACATAACGGTATACTCATACAGTCCATATCTTGTGGTGAATGCTGTCTTAGGTATGTCCTGCTCCCGAATCTTCAACTGACGGTACCCTGATCGCAAATCGATCTTGGAAAACACTTTAGCTCCTTGCAAACGATCAAACAGATCATTGATCATTGTCAGTGGGTACTTATTCTTGATGGTTACTTCATTCAATCCCCGATAATCTACAACCATCCTTAATGATCCATCCTTCTTTTCCACTAGAAGTACGGGTGATCCCCAAGGCGAAGAACTTGGGCGAATGTAACCTTTATCCAATAACTCCTTAATCTGATTCTTAATTTCCACCAAATCCTTTGCTGGCATCCGGTACGGTTGCTTCGATATTGGGCCTATACCTGGGAATAACTCAATCAAAAACTCAATGTCTCTATCCGGTGGCATGCCTGGTAATTCCTCAGGAAATACATCAGGAAAATCCTTTACCACTGGTACTTCTTCTTGCACAACTCCTGTTAGGCAGTTTACTTGTGTCCTGTTTGGCGCATGCCGGGATACATACTTGATCCTTCTTCCTTCGGGTGTGGTAAGCAAAATTGACTTACTAGCACATTCAATGTTCCCTTCATACTTCGTTAACCAATCCATGCCTAATATCACATCTAATCCTTGAGATTCCAATACTATTAGGTCTGAGGGAAACACATAGTTACCAATCCTTAATGGTAACCGATCACACCATCGTCTAGCCATATACTCCGCTCCAGGTAAGCTTACTAACATGGGTGACCTAAGGGCTTGGGTTGGCAGGTTATATTTATCCACAAATCCCCTTGATATGTATGAATGCGATGCACCAGTGTAAAAAAGAACAAGTGCGGTAAATGACTTAACCAGAAACTTACCGATTACTGCATCGGGCTGATCTTCAACCTCCTCCACATTAACGTGGTTCACCTGTCCTCTATTGAAAGGGTTCGGCTTCTTCCCAGAGCTTCCATTGCCATTTCCATTCTGGCCTTTGGGACATTCATTGGCATAATGTCCGGTCTTGGAACACTTGAAACAGGTGACTTGACTCAGGTCTCTCTTGGTTGGGGTTGATGGGATGGTACGGTTCTGGCCGTTGCTTCCTCCATTCCCATTACCATTCTTGTGGCCACTATGGTTGTGCGAGCTACCTCCTCCATGGGTGTGCTGAAACTGAAATCCCGGTTTAGGGGTAAAGCGGGGCTTCTGCTTGGCTCCAGAGTTATACTTCCCCTGTCCATACTTCCTCTTGCGGTTCTCAATCTGCTGTTTCTTTCCTTCAATCATGATGGCACGATCTACCAACTCCTGGTAGTTGTTGAAACTCGCTACCATCAACTGCATGCTTAGTTCATCATTCAGTCCTTCCAAAAACTTCTCCTGCTTAGCTGCATCCGTAGCAACGTCATCTGGGGCATAACGTGCTAACTTGCTGAATTCGTCAACGTACTGGCCAACTGTTCTTCCTCCTTGGCGTAAGTTGCGAAACTCACGCTTCTTCATGGCCATAGCTCCTGCTGAAACATGGGCAGTGCGGAAAGCTTGCTAAAACTGATCCCATGTGACAGTGTCAACTGGGTAAGTGGCTGTGAAATTCTCCCACCATGCTGCCGCGGGTCCGTCAAGCTGGTGAGTGGTAAACTTCACTTTCTCACCATCCGTGCATCCTGCAGTGGTCAACTCCCTTCCTATCTTACGGAGCCAATCGTCTGCTACTATCGGCTCGGTGCTACTAGAAAACACCGGCGGATTCAGCCTAAGGAAACGGGCTAAGTGGTCAACAGGTGGTGGTGGTGGTGGGTTGTTGTTGTTGTTCTGTTGGTTCTGGACTAACATCTGCATCAATTGATTCTGCTGCTGGATCAACTGAGTGAGCTCCGATGGAAATCCATTGTCACGTCTCGGAGGCATCTGAGGGTTTAGAAAAGACGAGAATTAAGAATAGAGTGAGGTCTAAAGAGAAAACACTACCCTTATGCACATGAGGCAAAAGCACACAATTCACTTCAATCAATCAAACAAGGGCTTACAGTCGGTCTAAACTATCGCAAAAGTGCTCGACTATAATGTTTACATGGGGGAATACTACTACTATCTGGTGGTCATCTAGAAATTTGAACCGGTGGAAGACTCCATGATATCTGCTCCTGCTTTGTCTTCAAAGTCGGGTTCACTTGGATCCGAATCGGTGTCGTCGATGATGATGTAGTTGTCCGGACATGCGACGTACTCGTATTCTTCCTTGGATGCTAACTTCCTCTTGAGTTCTTCAATCTCCTGCTTAAGATCGCCATTGTGTCTTGCTAGAGCTACGATCTCGTCCATGTAGTCCTTGCGTGTAGACTTCAGTTCTCCTTCTAGCTCGATGATCCTTGCCTTCGCATTCTTCAGCTCTATCATATCATTGCACATCTGGTTCTCGTGGCGTCGAATGTGCTGGTTTAACTCCTGGATGAATGATGCAATGGATCTATCCTTCTTGGTGCTGACTAACTCCCATTGTTCATCTCGGCGTCCGCAAATCTGGTAGATAGTGTCCTTGAGGTCTTCTTGATAAACTTCTCCAATGCGTCCTATGGTGATATGAGCTGCCATGCTCCTTCCCAGACTCCAGGTTGGTGCATCGAAAACACTATCTATAGGCTTCGTGATTGGCGCGAATGTCCTTCCCGGAACGTGAGCTTGAATCTTCCAGCGCTCCTCTTCAGGCAGAGTGGCGTTGAAGGTTCCCATGAAGCTTGGTAATCCAATATTCAGGTACTTGGTGACTTCCTTCAGGTGAAATCCAAAAGGTGTGCCTTCATCCGGTTGAGCGTACTTAATCTTCGCGTTCGTCATCCTAGAAGAGTAGAAAAGATGAGAAGTTAGAAAATGAGAAGAGAATGGTGTTCTATGGCTTTAACTTAGTGGTCGTGTCCTACAGTCAGTGTGTGCTCTGATACCATCTCTGTCGCGACCCGACCCGAATGGATCAAGCGCTCTGTGCTCAGGTGTCATCCCTGGATCAGTAATGCTGACACCACACAGTACATCGAAGGATTTATAGCAGAGTGGCAATCACACACTTATTACATCGTTGTCTCAAAGAGAACTTATTACAATAAACATGGCTTAAGGCCATCTAGTGTCGATAACAGCGGAAGACTCGGAAGATAAATGGGTCCATCAACTCCAACGGCATCACTGAGTATAGAACCACGACCTAAAAGCACCTTACTCATCGTCTGAAAAGTCTGAAACATGAGAAGTTGCAGCCCGAAAACGGGTCAGCACATGGAATATGCTGGCAATGTAACACATAGAGAGTAATGAAATGAAACAGCTATACTATATGCATATATGGCTGGTGGAAAGCTCTATGGTTACAGTTTTGCGTAAAGCCAGTTTTTCCCTACTGCAAAGGAATAAATTTATTTAACTATCATGGTGGTTGTGAAACATCGAGAATGGTTGACAGCATTCCGATCCCAATTAAGTGAACAATTAAAACCCAACAATATTAATTAGAAGTAACATGTTGAGATTCACATGATATTCAAGTACTAGATACTCAAGTTGTCCATAACCGGGGACACGGCTAATCATGATTAGTTTATACACTCTGCAGAGGTTTGCGCACTTTTCCCCACATGACTCGATCGCCTCCATTTGTTTTCTCGCACTACATGGTGTTTGAGAAATGGATGACCGAGACATAGTCTTTCAGAAGCACTAGCACCTTACATGTGGGGTAGACCATACCACCTACAACCCCTACATTTGCTAGTCCACCCCGTAAGAGTTCGCACAACTTAGTCAACTATGCCAGAGCCCATAGTAGCATGTGGCTGCACACGGAAGTTTCTAGCATGAATTATCTTATGATCCCTTTGAGCCTGGGTGGCGGTCCGAAAAAAAATAGGCAAGTCCTGATAGACATCAGGTGCCTCAATCCACCCAGATGTGTGTTTAAGTTGCCACCTTAGATAAACCATTTAAAATTATCAACTCACATCTGTCATGGATATCACTCACCCAATCCACGTCTACTAGCATAGCATGGCATAATAAGCAAACGTAGAAGTAACTCCCAAAGGTTTCATAATAATAATACAGGTGATAGGTACTACCTCATCTACTTCCCATCCCACAATTTAATTAGATCCTAATCATGCAATGTGAGAGGATTGATCTAATGCAATAAAACATGGGTTGTAGAAAAGGTATGATCAAAGTGTTACTTGCCTTGCTGATGATCCGCGAGACCTAGGGTTTCGAAGTAACAAGCGGCGCAATCCGGGTAATCTATCGCAGACAAACAACAAGCACACAATAAGAACTCATCTAATGCACAGGTAAAACTCGAACAAGAGAACGAACCAGAAAGTTCAACTTAAGAACTCCGGTTGCAAAGAAAGAACGAACCGAACAAAGAAACGGAAAACAAACGGCGGAAGAAAACAACTCGGTTCTAGCAAGTTGAAACCAGGTCAATTTTTACCGGGGCAAAAACTTGTTTAAGTTGATTAGACGGAACGGTGGTTTCGAAACGAAACTCCAGGCGTTTGAATCACCTGATTCCGATAAACGAGCGAGAAGATAAACTAGAACGAAGATCGGATCTGAGATCGCGATCGCGGAATAAATCCGACGAGAAGAAAAAGAAGAACGGTTATACGAACGGACGTTCGTTAACCTAGAAGAATTCGGTGATCACGTTCGTTAGGATGAACGGTCCGGCGAACGGTCCAAAGGCAACTAAATCGGAAAAGAAAACGAATCCGATCTAGGGTTTCGGAGAAGAAAACCGAAATGAAAAACTGAGCTAGAAAACGAATCAGAGGAGAAGAAAAGAATCGGAACGATTTGAAGAAAACGATCCGAGGAAAAGAGACGCGGGCAACCTCCGGCGAGATCTCCGGCGAGAGGCTCCGGCGGCGTGGCGTAGGGCGGCGGCGGCGTGGGTGTGGGGTGGCGCGGTGTGGGGTGCGGTGGAGGGCTTGGGTTTTGGTTTGATGATTTGGAGGGGGGGTGTTGGGGTATTTATATTGGGGAGGGGAGAGGAGACTTGGGGTAGGGGACAAGAAAAAGAAAGGAAAAAGGAAAAGGAAACAAAGGAAAGGGGAGGGGCTAACCGGCCAGAGTCCTTTTAGGACTCGGCTTGAGCGAGGGGAGGCGGCGGCTGGCGCCTGGCGCGCAGCGCTGCTGGGGGCGGTGGCTGGCTGGGCCTTTGGCCCGGCTGGCCGGCAGGAGTTCCTTTTTTTAACAGGTTTTCGCGCCCAGAAAAAAAAGAAAAAGAAACTAAACGAACTCCGAAAAACCTAAAGTAAAATTTCCCCGACTCCTAAAAATGAGTCGAACAAAATGAACTTTTCTCCGGACCTAAAATGCAATTTTTAAAACACGCATTTTTCCCTATCCAAATAAAAAGCAAACAAACTCCGGCAAACAAAATTGAACTATTTATTAAATCTTCATTTTTCCTAAATTTGGGAAAGTCATATTATTCCCTCTCTCATTTTTGATATTGGAAAAATAATTGAAGATGAAATAAATAAATCAAATGATCCTCTTTTTCAAATTCGAGAAAACTCTCAAATATGAAAATAACGAAATCCCCAACTCTCTCCGAAGGTCCTTGAGTTGCGTGAAATTTCTAGGATCAACCAAAATGCAAGAAAATATGATATGCATGATGATCTAGTGTATAACATTCCAAATTGCAAATTTGGGATGTTACATACGGTAATCCTGTTTTGGAGGTTATGTTGCTAGACCATGACGAACCTACGAACTATGAAGAAGCGATGGTGAGCCCAGATTCCGCAAAATGGCTTGAAGCCATGAAATCTGAGATGGGATCCATGTATGAGAACAAAGTGTGGACTTTGGTTGACTTGCCCGATGATCGGCAAGCCATCGAGAATAAATGGATCTTCAAGAAGAAGACTGTCGCTGATGGTAATGTTACTGTCTATAAAGCTCGACTTGTTGCAAAAGGTTTTCGACAAGTTCAAGGGATTGACTACGATGAGACCTTCTCACCCGTAGCGATGCTTAAGTCTGTCTGAATCATGTTAGCAATTGCCGCATTTTATGATTATGAAATTTGGCAAATGGATGTCAAAACTGCATTCCTGAATGGATTTTTGGAAAAAGAGTTGTATATGATGCAACCGGAAGGTTTTGTCGATCCAAAGGGAGCTAACAAAGTGTGCAAGCTCCAACAATCCATTTATGGACTGGTGCAAGCCTCTCGGAGTGGGAATAAACGTTTTGATAGTGTGATCAAAGCATATGGTTTTATACAGACTTTTGGAGAAGCCTGTATTTACAAGAAAGTGAGTGGGAGCTCTGTAGAATTTCTGATATTATATGTGGATGACATATTGTTGATTGGAAATGATATAGAATTTCTGGATAGCATAAAAGGATATTTAAATAAGAGTTTTTCAATGAAAGACCTCGGTGAAGCTGCTTATATATTGGGCATCAAGATCTATAGAGATAGATCGAGACGCTTAATTGGACTTTCACAAAGCACATACCTTGACAAAGTTTTGAACAAGTTCAAAATGGATCAAGCAAAGAAAGGGTTCTTGCCTATGTTACAAGGTGTGAAGTTGAGTAAGACTCAATGCCCGACCATTGCAGAAGATAGAGAGAAAATGAAAGATGTTCCCTATGCTTCAGCCATAGGCTCTATCATGTATGCAATGCTGTGTACCAGACCTGATGTGTGCCTTGCTATTAGTTTAGCAGGGAGGTACCAAAGTAATCCAGGAGTGGATCACTAGATAGCGGTCAAGAACATCCTGAAATACTTAAAAAGGACGAAGGATATGTTTCTCGTTTATGGAGGTGACAAAGAGCTCATCGTAATTGGTTACATCAATGCAAGCTTTGACACTGATCCGGACGATTCTAAATCGCAAAACGGATACGTGTTTTTATTAAACGGTGGAGCTGTCAGTTGGTGCAGTTCTAAACAAAGTGTCATAGCGGGATCTACATGTGAAGCGGAATACATAGCTGCTTTGAAATCAGCAAATGAACGAGTCTGGATGAAGGAGTTCATATCCGATCTGGGTGTCATAGCTAGTGCATCGGGTCCAATGAAAATCTTTTGTGACAATACTGGTGCAATTGCTTTGGCAAAGGAATCCAGATTTCACAAGAGAACAAAGCACATCAAGAGACGCTTCAACTCCATCCGGGATCAAGTCCAGGTGGGATACATAGAGATTTGCAAGATACATACGGATCTGAATATTGCAGACCTGTTGATTAAGCCTCTTCCACGAGCAAAACATGATCAGCACCAAGGCTCCATGGGTGTTAGAATCATTACTGTGTAATCTAGATTATTGACTCTAGTGCAAGTGGGAGACTGAAGGAAATATGCCCTAGAGGCAATAATAAAGTTATTATTTATTTCCTTATATCATGATAAATGTTTATTATTCATGCTAGAATTGTATTGACCAGAAACATAATACATGTGTGAATACATAGACAAACAGAGTGTCACTAGTATGCCTCTACTTGACTAGATCGTTGATCAAAGATGGTTATGTTTCCTAGCCATAGACAAAGAGTTGTCATTTGATTAACGGGATCACATCATTAGGAGAATGATGTGATTAACTTGACCCATTCTGTTAGCTTAGCACTTGATCGTTTAGTTTGTTGCTATTGCTTTCTTCATGACTTATACATGCTCCTATGACTATGAGATTATGCAACTTCCATTTACCGGAGGAACACTTTGTGTGCTACTGATGTCTACTACACAACCTTCTTCTTGTAAACGTTGTTGGGCCTCCAAGTACAGAGGTTTGTAGGACAGTAGCAAATTTCCCTCAAGTGGATGACCTAAGGTTTATCAATCCGTAGGAGGCGTAGGATGAAGATGGTCTCTCTCAAGCAACCCTGCAATCAAATAACAAAGAGTCTCTTGTGTCCCCAACACATCCAATACAATGGTAGATTGTATAGGTGCACTAGTTCGGCGAAGAGATGGTGATACAAGTACAATATGGATAGTAGATAAAGGTTTTTGTAATCTGAAATTATAAAAACAGCAAGGTAACTAATGGTAAAAGTGAGCACAAACGGTATTGCAATGCGTTGAAACAAGGCCTAGGGTTCATACTTTCACTAGTGCAAGTCCTCTCAATAATAATAACATAATTGGATCACATAACTATCCCTCAACATGCAACAAAGAGTCACTCCAAAGTCACTAATAGCGGAGAACAAATGAAGAGATTATGGTAGGGTACGAAACCACCTCAAAGTTATTCTTTCCAATCAATCCGTTGGGCTATTCCTATAAGTGTCACAAACAGCCCGAGAGTTCATACTAGAATAACACATTAAGACACAAATCAACCAAAACCCTAATGTCACCTAGATACTCCAATGTCACCTCAAGTATCCGTGGGTATGATTATACGATATGCGTCACACAATCTCAGATTCATCTATTCAACCAACACATAGAACCTCAAAGAGTGCCCCAAAGTTTCTATCGGAGAGTCAAGACGAAAACGTGTGCCAACCCCTATGCATAGATTCCCAAGGTCACGGAACCCGCAAGTTGATCACCAAAACATACATCAAGTGGATCAATAGGATACCCCATTGTCACCACGGGTATCCCACGCAAGACATACATCAAGTGTTCTCAAATTCTTAAAGACTCAATCCGATAAGATAACTTCAAAGGGAAAACTCAATCCATTATAAGAGAGTAGAGGGGGGAGAAACATCATAAGATCCAACTATAATAGCAAAGCTAGTGATACATCAAGATCGTACCACCTCAAGAACACGAGAGAGAGAGAGAGATCAAACACATAGCTACTGGTACATACCCCCAGCCCCGAGGGAGAACTACTCCCTCCTCATCATGGAGAGCGCCGGGATGATGAAGATGGCCACCGGAGAGGGATTCCCCCTCCGGCAAGGTGCCGGAACGGGTCTAGATTGGTTTTCGGTGGCTACAAAGGCTTCTGGCGGCGGAACTCCCGATCTATTATGCTCCCTGAAGTTTTTAGGGTATATGAGTATATATGGGAGGAAGAAGTACGTCGGTGGACCTCCGGGCTATCCACGAGGCAGGGGGTGGGCGCGCCCCCACCCTCGTGGGAAGCCCGGGACTCTCCTGGTCAATCTCCGATACTCTGTGGGCTTCTTCTGGTCCAAAAATAAGTTCCGTGAAGTTTCAGGTCAATTGGACTCCGTTTGATTTTCCTTTTCCGCGATACTCTAAAACAAGGAAAAAACAGAAACTGGCACTGGGCTCTAGGTTAATAGGTTAGTCCCAAAAATCATATAAAATAGCATATAAATGCATATAAAACATCCAAGGTTGATAATATAATAGCATGGAACAATCAAAAATTATAGATATGTTGGAGACGTATCAGCATCCCCAAGCTTAATTCCTGCTCGTCCTCGAGTAGGTAAATGATAAAAACAGAATTTTTGATGTGGAATGCTACCAAACATATTTCTCTATGTAATTCTCTTTATTGTGGCATGAATGTTCAGATCCATAAGATACAAGACAAAAGTTTAATATTGACATAAAAATAATAATACTTCAAGCATACTAACTAAGCAATCATGTCTTCTCAAAATAACATGGCCAAAGAAAGTTCATCCCTACAAAATCATATAGTTTGGTCATGCTCCATTTTCGTCACACAAGAATGCTCTCATCATGCACAACCCCGATGACAAGCCAAGCAATTGTTTCATACTTTAGTAATCTAAAAAAAATTCAACTTTCACGCAATACATGAGCGTGAGCCATGGATATAGCACTATGGGTGGAATAGAATATAATGAGGGGGTTATGTGGAGAAGACAAAAAGGAGAAAGTCTCACATCGACGCGGCTAATCAATGGGCTAGGGAGATGCCCATCAATTGATGCCAATGCAAGGAGTAGGGATTGCCATGCAACGGATGCACTAGAGCTATAAATGTATGAAAGCTCAAAAAAAGAAACTAAGTGGGTGTGCATCCAACTTGCTTGCTCACGAAGACCTAGGGCACTTGAGGAAGCCCATTGTTGGAATATACAAGCCAAGTTCTATAATGAAAATTTCCCACTAGTATATGAAAGTGACAAAACAAGAGACTCTCTATCATGAAGATCATGGTGCTACTTTGAAGCACAAGTGTGGAAAAAAAAGGATAGTAGCATTGTCCCTTTTTATTTTTTTATTTGGCCTTTTTTTATTTTTTGGGACAATGCTCTATTAATGATGATCATCACACTTCTATTTATTTACAACTCAAATATTACAAGTCGATACTAGAGCAAAGTATGACTCTATATGAATGCCTCCGGTGGTGTACCGGGATGGGCAATGAATCAAGAGTGACATGTATGAAAGGATTATGAATGGTGGCTTTGCCACAAATACAATGTCAACTACATGATCATGCAAAGCAATATGACAATGATGATGCGTGTCATAATAAACGGAATGGTGGAAAGTTGCATGGCAATATATCTCGGAATGGCTATGGAAATGCCATAATAGGTAGGTACGGTGGCTATTTTGAGGAAGATATAACGAGGTTTATGTGTGAAAGAGCATATCATATCACGGGGTTTGGATGCACCGGCGAAGTTTGCACCAACTCTCAATGTGAGAAAGGGCAATGCACGGTACCGAAGAGGCTAGGAATGATGGAAGGGTAAGAGTGCGTATAATCCACGGACTCAACATTAGTCATAAAGAACTCACATACTTATTGCAAAAATCTACAAGTCATCAAAAACCAAGTATTACGCGCATGCTCCTAGGGGGATAGATTGGTAGGAAAAGACCATCGCTCGTCCACGACCACCACTCATAAGGAAGACAATCAAATAACACCTCATGTTTCAAATTTGTTACACAACGTTTACCATACGTGCATGCTACGGGACTTGCAAACTTCAACACAAGTATTCCTCAAATTCACAACTACCCAACTAGCACAACTTTGATATCACTATCTCCATATCTCAAAACAATCATCAAGTATCAAACTTCTCTTAGTATTCAATGCACTTATATGAAAGTTTTTATTATATCCCTCTTGGATGCCCATCATATTAGGACTAATTTCATAACCAAAGCAAATTACCATGCTGTTCTAAAGACTCTCAACATAATATAAGTTAAGCATGAGAGTTCATCTATTTATACAAAATAAAACCACCACCGTGCTCTAAAAAGATATAAGTGAAGCACTAGAGCAAATGACAAACTACTCCGAAAGATATAAGTGAAGATCAATGAGTAGTCGAACAATTATGCAAATATATGAAGACTCTCTAACATTTAATAATTTAAGATATTGGTATTTTATTCAAACATAAAGCAAAACTAAATAAAATAAAATGACGCTCCAAGCAAAACACATATCATGTGGTAAATAAAAATATAGCTCCAAGTAAAGTTACCAATGAACGAAGACGAAAGAGGGGATGCCTTCCGGGGCATCCCCAAGCTTAGGCTCTTGGATGTCCTTGAATATTACCTTGGGGTGCCTTGGGCATCCCCAAGCTTAGGCTCTTGCCACTCCTTATTCCATAGTCCATCGAATCTTTACCCAAAACTTGAAAACTTCACAACACAAAACTTAACAGAAAACTCGTAAGCTCCGTTAGCGAAAGAAAACAAAACACCACTTCAAGGTACTATAATGAACTCATTCTATATTTATATTGGTGTTAAACCTACTGTATTCCTACTTCTCTATGGTTTATAAACTCTTTTACTAGCCATAGATTCATCAAAATAAGTAAACAACACATGAAAAACAGAATCTGTCAAAAACAGAACAGTCTGTAGTAATCTGTAACTAACGCAAACTTCTGGAACCCCAAAAATTCTAAAACAAATTGCTGGACGTGAGTAATTTATCTATTAATCATCTGAAAAAATAATTAAATAAATAGCACTCTCCAATAAAAAATGGCAGCAATTCTCGTGAGTGCTAAAGTTTCTGTTTTTTACAGCAAGATCAAAAAGACTTTCCCCAAGTCTTCCCAAAGGTTATACTTGGAACAAACACTAATTAAAAGCATAAAACCACATCTAAACATAGGATAGATGAATTATTTATTACTAAACAGGAGCAAAAAGCGAGGAACAAAAATAAAGTTGGGTTGCCTCCCAACAAGCGCTATCGTTTGACGCCCCTAGCTAGGCATGATGATTTCAATGATGCTCACATAAAAGATAAGAATTGAAACATAAAGAGAGCATCATGAAGAATATAACTAGCATATTTAAGTCTAACCCACTTCCTATGCATAGGGATTTTGTGAGCAAACAACTTATGGGAACAATAATCAACTTGCATAGGAAGGTAAAACAAGCATAACTTCAAGATTTTAAGCACATAGAGAGAAAACTTGATATTATTGCAATTCCTACAAGCATATATTCCTCCCTCATAATAATTTTCAGTAGAATAATGAATGAATTCAACAATATAAATATCATATAAAGCACTATTTTCATGATGCACAAGCATAGAATTTTTATTACTCTCCACATAAGCAAATTTCTTCTCATGAATAGTAGTGGGAGCAAACTCAACAAAATAACTATCATGTGAGGCATAATCCAATTGAAAATTAAAATCATGATGACAAGGTTCATGGTTATCATTATTCTTTATAGCATACATGTCATCACAATAATCATCATAGATAGCAACTTTGTTCTCATAATCAATTGGAACCTCTTCCGAAATAGTGGATTCATCACTAAATAAAGTCATGACCTCTCCAAATCCACTTTCATCAATATAATCATCATAAATAGGAGGCATGCTTTCATCATAATAAATTTGCTCATCAAAACTTGGGGGACAAAAAATATCATCTTCATCAAACATAGCTTCCCCAAGCTTGTGTCTTTGCATATCATTAGCATCATGGATATTCAAGGAATTCATACTAACAACATTGCAATCATGCTCATCATTCAAATATTTAGTGCCAAACATTCTAATGCATTCTTATTCTAGCATTTTGGCACAATTATCAGAATCCTTATTTTCATGAAAGACATTAAAAGGATGAAGCATATAAGGTAACCTTAATTCCATTTTTTGTAGTTTTCTTTTATAGACTAAACTAGTGATAAAACAAGAAACAAAAAGATTTGGTTGCAATATCTAAAGATATACCTTCAAGCGCTAACCTCCCCGGCAACGGCGCCCGAAAAGAGCTTAGTTGACGGGGTGTTAGTGCTGCTTTCCTCGCCTCCCTGGCAACGGCGCCAGAAAAGAGCTTGATGTCTACTACACAACCTTCTTCTTGTAGACGTTGTTGGGCCTCCAAGTGCAGAGGTTTGTAGGACAGTAGCAAATTTCCCTCAAGTAGATGACCTAAGGTTTATCAATCCGTAGGAGGCATAGGATGAAGATGGTCTCTCTCAAGCAACCCTGCAACCAAATAACAAAGAGTCTCTTGTGTCCCCAACACACCCAATACAATGGTAGATTGTATAGGTGCACTAGTTCGGCGAAGAGATGGTGATACAAGTGCAATATGGATAGTAGATAAAGGTTTTTGTAATCTGAAATTATAAAAACAGCAAGGTAACTAATGGTAAAAGTGAGCACAAATGGTATTGCAATGCATTGAAACAAGGCCTAGGGTTCATACTTTCACTAGTGCAAGTTATCTCAACAATAATAACATAATTGGATCACATAACTATCCCTCAACATGCACCAAAGAGTCACTCCAAGTCACTGATAGCGGAGAACAAACGAAGAGATTATGGTAGGGTATGAAACCACCTCAAAGTTATTCTTTCCCATCAATCCGTTGGGCTATTCCTATAAGTGTCACAAACAGCCCTAGAGTTCGTACTAGAATAACACCTCAAGACACAAATCAACCAAAACCCTAATGTCACCTAGATACTCCAATGTCACCTCAAGTATCCGTGGGTATGATTATACGATATGCATCACACAATCTCATATTCATCTATTCAACCAACACATAGAACCTCAAAGAGTTCCCCAAAGTTTCTACCGGAGAGTCAAGACGAAAACATGTGCCAACCCCTATGCATAGATTCCCAAGGTCACGGAACCCGCAAGTTGATCACCAAAACATACATCAAGTGGATCAATAGAATACCCCATTGTCACCACGGGTATCCCATGCAAGACATACATCAAGTGTTCTCAAATCCTTAAAGACTCAATCCGATAAGATAACTTCAAATGGAAAACTCAATCCATTACAAGAGAGTAGAGGGGGGAGAAACATCATAAGATCCAACTATAATAGCAAAGCTCGCGATACATCAAGATAGTACCACCTCAAGAACATGAGAGAGAGATATCAAACACATAGCTACTGTTACATACCCTCAGCCCCGAGGGAGAACTACTCCCTCCTCGTCATGGAGAGCGCCGGGATGATGAAGATGGCCACCGGAGAGGGATTCCCCCACCGGCAAGGTGCCGGAATGGGTCTAGATTGGTTTTCGGTGGCTACGGAGGCTTCTGGCGGCGGAACTCCTGCTCTTTTGTGCTCCCCGCAGTTTTTAGGGTATATGGGTATATTTGGGAGGAAGAAGTACGTCGGTGGACCTCCGGGCTGTCCACGAGGCAGGGGGCGTGCCCAGGGGGGTGGGCGTGCCCCTCACCCTCGTGGGCAGCCCGGGACTCTCCTGGTCCATCTCCAATACTCCGTGGGCTTCTTCTGGTCCAAAAATAAGTTCCATGAAGTTTCAAGTCAATTGGACTCCGTTTGATTTTCCTTTCTATGATACTCTAAAACAAGGAAAAAAAACAGAAACAGGCACTCGGCTCTGGGTTAACAGGTTAGTCCCAAAAATCATATAAAATAGCATATAAATGCATATAAAACATCCAAGGTTGATAATATAATAGCATGGATCAATAAAAAATTATAGATACGTTGGAGACGTATCGGCTATCAAACATCACAACGTAACTGGGTGATTATAAAGGTGCTCTATAGGTGTCTCTGAAGGTACTTGTTGGGTTGGCGTATTTTGAGATTAAGATTTGTCACTCCGATTGTCAGAGAGGTATCTCTGGGCCCACTCAGTAATACACATCACTTAAGCCTTGCAAGCATTGCAACTAATGATTTAGTTGCGGGATGATGTGTTACGGAACGAGTAAAGAGACTTGCTGGTAACGAGATTGAACTAGGTATTGATATACCGACGATCGAATCTCGGGCAAGTAACATACCGATGACAAAAGGAACAATGTATGTTGTTATGCGGTTTGACCGATAAAGATCTTCGTAGAATATGTAGGAGCCAATATGAGCATCCAGGTTTCGCTATTGGTCAGCGGAACCTTCTCCGATGGCCATCTTCATCATCCCAGTGCTCTCCATGACGAGGAGGGAGTAGTTCTCCCTCAGGGCTGAGGGTATGTACCCGTAGCAATGTGTTTAATATCTCTCTCTCTCTCTCATGTTCTTGAGGTGGTATGATCTTGATGTATCGAGAGCTTTGCTATTATAGTTGGATCTTATGATGTTTCTCCCCCCTCTACTCTCTTGTAATAGATTGAGTTTTCCCTTTGAAGTTATTATTATTTTTATGTCAATATTAAACTTTTGTCTTGAATCTTATGGATCTGAATATTCTTGCCACAATAAAGAAGATTACATTGATAATTATGTTAGGTAGCATTCCACATCAAAAATTCTGTTTTTATCATTTACCTACTCGGGGACAAGCATGAATTAAGCTTGGGGGTGCTGATACGTCTCCAACGTATCTATAATTTTTGATGGTTCCATGCTATTATATTATCAACCTTGAATGTTTTATATGCATGTATATGCTATTTTATATGATTTTTGGGACTAACCTATTAACCTAGAGCCCAGTGCCAGTTTCTGTTTTCTCCTTGTTTTAGAGTATCGTAGAAAAGGAAAATCAAACGGAGTCCAATTGACCTGAAACTTCACGGAACTTATTTTTGGACCAGGAGAGGCCCACGGAGTATCGGAGATGGACCGGAAGAGTCCCGGGCTGCCCACGAGGGTGGGGGGCGCGCCCACCCCCCTGGGCGCGCCCCCTGCCTCGTTGATGTGGCATGCCCTACCGCAAACATGACTAGTACACAGGTCATGGTGAGTACGTCGGTCAATGACAAGGGGTCGCACGCGACTTCGGCAGTCGTCGACAAAGGGGTGCAAACAGAGGATATTATGGATGAGGCGGCTACAATGCATGTGGATGAGGCGGATGTCAGAAAGAAAGTTTATAGAAACAAGGATGAACAAATTATGAAGGAGATGACACATCTTAGCAAAGGAAAAGATGGAATATTGCGCATTCTATGTGGTCCAGGATTTATGCCAATTATACAAAAAGAAAGAGTGCATGTTAAATGTGAGAGTGTTGCTAGTTTAAAGGAGTCCATGCACGTGCATGCATACACAAAAGTAGGAAAGAGTAGTTTATTTCCTGACCAACGTGCAAAAGAATATTATGGATGTCTTTGGAGAAATAATGGGACGTGGAAACCATGGAGGAAAAATAGGAAGAGGAGCAGTATTCACGTACATGCAGCAGATAAGTTTCCAAGTCAACCAACTATGTACGTTTGGAAAAGGAAAATAAAAATAGAAGATCAGAACGTACACGCCAAGGAGATCAGCTGCGGTGCAACAAATCACACAACGGAGGTTAACTTAATTACGTAATATGGCATGCGTGCCTTGTTTTGGCCGACCAATAAGAGTCGGTTTGTATCCTAGGCTATATATATTATTTACTATTGAGACTTTTAGGGATTAGACTATTTTCTAGAGTTTAGACAACGTCGTGTATCGACTATGAAGCGGCCCTCTGGGCGTTCGTCTTGTTTATCTTTGTGAAATTTTCTGTTATTAAGAAGATTACACTTTGGCGAGAGGATTCTCGTGATCGAGGATTTGCTAGCTATTGGCTTGAGGTCCGTCGGCGACGACGGATTACGTGCTAGTTACTTCTACTCCGACGGGAGGTGCCTTGTCAATCGAGGTATTGCTTGTCAGTTGTTGTTACCACAGCTTCAGGTTGCGTGTATCGCTCGCGTAATTGGGAGCTTTCCTCGGTGGAATTTGCTCGAGGTTGTTGCATCGTGAAAGATCGGGCTAAATCAGCAGCGAGTTCGAGGTCGTGCCCTCATCAGGTGGTATCAGATTACTGGGTTTCTCATGATGCATTATTCGTTTTTATTGTTTGGGGATGTACGGCGACCCTGACTATCATGGATACAAGTCCCATAATGAAAATTTGAAGACGTCAAAAATCACAGGGTGGTTTGACAGTGATGCTACAACACGGGAGTACAAATCATGGGAAAATAGGATGGAACGTGCGTTTGACAAGCGTGCTTCACAAGATTCTAATTTTAATGAGTTTATTGCTTTGGATCTTGCACTGGAGTGTGTGGATGATGAGTTGTATGAGTTGTGGCGTAAGGAGACACGTGACAAAAAGTTACATTACTCCACGACTATTTGGAAGGATTTCCGAAATTTTTTAAGGGTGGAATTTTTACCTTCTCGTCATGATAGTATTGTGGTGCCCCGTGTGCCAACCATGGTGGCAGCTCCAGTGGAGGCATGTAATCAGAAAATTAAGGTCATGGAGCACAATGCAAAAATCAATAAGGTGATGGTGACTGGGGTCAACAAGTCAACTGTAATGGTGGTTACTCCAGACGAGAAGAAACAAACAGTACCTAGTGTTCACAAGGTTCCAGAGGCGCATGTGGACAGGGTAATAAAAGAGGAAGCGGCATCACCAATGAGTGGGCTGAACGTACAACTCAAGAGGTTACCTAATGGCAGCACTAATAAGGTGGATAAAGGGCAGCGCTGGAGTTTGTTTCAGACTCAGTGTGACATCAAGGAAACGGCGTGTAAATTGATAATTGATGGAGGTAGTTGCACCAATGGAATCAGCAAGATGTTGGTGGAGAAACTTGGTTTGTCCACATGGCGGTATGATGAACCACATCGTTTGGAATGGTTGAATAATTGTGGGCAGCTCAAAATTACACATAAAGTGCGTGTGCCGTTTAAAGTTGGACAGTATATAGATGAGGTGGAATGCGACGTTTTGCCATTAGAAGTTTGTGGTTTATTGCTTGGACGGCCATGGCAGTATGACCGCAATTCAACACATGCCGGGAGGATGAATACATATACATTTGTTCATTATGGGAAAGAGATGACACTAAAGCCAATGGAAGAGACATTGATTTGCTCAGATATCGTGCTGACAGTACAGAAAGAGAGAGTTTTGGAGGACAGCTCGAAACCGAGGACGGTTTCCTTTCAAGAGAGGGAGGATGATGTGGCATGCCCTACCGCAAACATGACTAGTACACAGGTCATGGTGAGTACGTCGGTCAATGACAAGGGGTTGCATGCGACTTCGGCAGTCGTCGACAAAGGGGTGCAAATAGAGAATATTATGGATGAGGCGGCTACAATGCATGTGGATGAGGCGGATGTCGGAAAGAAAGTTTATAGAAACGAGGATGAACAAATTATGAAGGAGATGACACATCTTAGCAGAGGAAAAGATGGAACCTTGCGCATTCTATGTGGTCCAGGATTTATGCCAATTATACAAAAAGAAAGAGTGCATGTTAAATATGAGAGTGTTGCTAGTTTAAAGGAGTCCATGCACGTGCATGCACACACAAAAGTACGAAAGAGTAGTTTATTTTCTGACCAACGTGCAAAAGAATATCATGGATGTCTTTGGAGAAATAATGGGACGGGGAAACCATGGAGGAAAAATAGAAAGAGGAGCAGTATTCACGTACATGCAGCAGATAAGTTTCCAAGTCAACCAACTATATACGTTTGGAAAAGGAAAATAAAAATAGAAGATCAGAACGTCCACGCCAAGGATATCAGCTGCGGTGTAACAAATCATGCAACGGAGGTTAACTTAATTACGTAATATGGCCTGCGTGCCTTTTTTTTGGCCGACCAGTAAGAGTCGTTTCGTATCCTAGGCTATATATATTATTTACTATTGAGACTTTTAGGGATTAGACTATTTTCTAGAGTTTAGACAACGTCGTGTATCGACTATGAAGCGGCCCTCTGGGCGTTCGTCTTATTTATCTTTGTGAAATTTTCTGTTATTAAGAAGATTACACTTTGGCGAGAGGATTCTCGTGATCGAGGATTTGCTAGCTATTGGCTTGAGGTCCGTCGGCGACGACGGATTACGTGCCGGTTACTTCTACTCCGACGAGAGGTGCCTTGTCAACCGAGGTATTGCTTGTCAGTTGTTGTTACCACAGCTTCAGGTTGCGTGTATCGCTCGCGTAATTGGGAGCTTTCGTCGGTGGAATTTGCTCAAGGTTGTTGCATCGTGAAAGGTCGGGCCAAATCAGCAGCGAGTTCGAGGTCGTGCCCTCATCACTCGTGGACAGCCCGGAGATCCACCGACGTACTTATTCCTCCTATATATACCCATATACCCTAAAAACTTCTGGAAGCAGAATAGATCGGGAGTTCCGCCGTCAGAAGCCTCCGTAGCCACCGAAAACCAATCTAGACCCGTTCTCACACCCTGCCGGAGGGGGGAATCCCTCTCCGGTGGCCATCTTCATCATCCTGGTGCTCTCCATGACAAGGAGGGAGTAGTTCTCCCTCGGGGCTGAGGGTATGTACCAGTAGCTATGTGTTTGATCTCTCTCTCTCTCTCTCTCTCTCGTGTTCTTGAGGTGGTACCATCTTGATGTATCGCGAGCTTTGCTATTATAGTTGGATCTTATGATGTTTCTCCCCCTCTACTCTCTTGTAATGGATTGAGTTTTCCCTTTGAAGTTATCTTATCGGATTGAGTCTTTAAGGATTTGAGAACACTTGATGTATGTCTTGCGTGGGATACCCGTGGTGACAATGGGGTATTCTATTGATCCACTTGATGTATGTTTTGGTGATCAACTTGCGGGTTCCGCCCATGAACCTATGCATAAGGGTTGGCACACGTTTTCGTCTTGACTCTCCGGTAGAAACTTTGGGGCACTCTTTGAAGTTCTTTGTGTTGGTTGAATAGATGAATATGAGATTGTGTGGTGCAAATCATATAATCATACCCACGGATACTTGAGGTGACATTAGAGTATCTAGGTGACATTAGGGTTTTGGTTGATTGTGTCTTAAGGTATTATTCTAGTACGAACTCTAGGATGGATTGAACGGAAAGAATAGCTTCGTGTTATTTTAGTACGGACTCTTGAATAGATCGATCAAAAAGGATAACTTTGAGGTGGTTTCGTACCCTACCATAATCTCTTCGTTTGTTCTCCGCTATTAGTGACTTTGGAGTGACTCTTTGTTGCATGTTGAGGGATAGTTATATGATCCAATTTTGTTATTATTGATGAGAGGACTTGCACTAGTGAAAGTATGAACCCTAAGCCTTGTTTCAACGCATTGCAATACCATTTACGCTCACTTTTATCATTAGTTACCTTGCTGTTTTTATATTTTCAGATTACAAAAACCTTTATCTACCATCCATATTGCACTTGTATGTAACACCCCGGATGTAACTTTCCCAATTTGTACTCCAACTCTTGCCGTTTCCGACGTTAAGTTATTTTATTTTCTCGGGTTCGGGTCTTTGTCTCCGTGTGTTGTTATCGTTGTCATGCATCTCATATCATGTCATCATGTGCATTGCATTTGCATACGTGTTCATCTCATGCATTCGAGCATTTTCCCCGTTGTCCGTTTTGCATTCTGGTGCTTCGTTCTCCTCCGGTGGTCATTTCTACCTTTCTTTCGTGTGTGGGGATTAAACATTTCCGGATTGGACCGAGACTTGCCAAGCGGCCTTGGTTTACTACCGGTAGACCGCCTGTCAAGTTTCATATCATTTGGACTTCGTTTGATACTCCAACGGTTAACCGAGGGACCGAAAAGGCCTCGTGTGTGTTGCAGCCCAACACCCCTTCAATTTGGCCCAAAACCCACCTAAGCCTTCTCCATCTTCTAGAGCGTTCGATCACGATTGCGTGGCCGAAAACCGCACCTCATTTGGACTCTCCTAGCTCCCTCTATGGCTATAAATAGAACCCCCCCCCCCCCCCCCCCCCCGAAATTCGGATCTCCTTCTCCCCCCGAAACCCTAAAATCGCCCCGCCACCGACGGACATGTCCGCCGCCTGATCGGACGCGTCCGCCGCCGCGCCCCAGCCAACCGCCGCCTGCCACGTGTCCCGTCGCCACCCGCGCCCGCACCGGCCCGCTCGGCCCGGGGAGAGCCCCCGCGGGCCCGACGCCGCCCCCGCCGCCGTCCTCCTCCACGCAGCCGCCCGCGCCGCCCCGTTCCTCGCGCTCCGGCAAGCCTCCCCACTCCGGCCGCCGAACCTCGTCGCCACCGCCCGCGTTCAACGGCGCCGGCAGCCGCGCCGCTCCGCCCGGCTCCTCCCGCCTCGACCACGGCCTCCATCGCCGCCCGGACCCGCGCCCCTCTCCGCCACCTCAAGGTCCGGCCACCGCGGCCATCGACACCGACGAGCTTCCCCGGCGAGCAGCGCCGCCACCTCAGTTCGTGTGCCGTGTACAGTAAACCCTAGATCGGGAGGTTGTTTTTTTTCTAAGTCCCAAAATTTTCAGATCCAAGTGCTCATGTTCATAGCATCGTATATTTGCATCCGTAGCTCCGTTTTTGGCATATAGCATATCAAAATGTTCATCTCAGAGAGTACATCATTTCACATTGCATCATTTTCATTTGAGTTCATCTTGATGCCCGAAATGTTATTAGAAGAGGGCTACTTGGGTTAATTGTCAGATCTGCTGCTCCATTTAGCTTTTTGTCATTTTTGCCATGATTAATGTGTGCATGATATGCCCTGATGCTCTACATATGTTTTGTTAAGGGTTTTGTCATCTTTCCAGAGGTGCAACCCATGTATTTTTGTGATGTGTGTCGTGACTAGCACAAGCTTGCAAAGTGGTGCACTTGGTAATTCTGATTTCAGGGACTTAGCAATTCCACTAAGTCCTTGAGCTGTTTATCTCATATGGCCATATGTTCATGTTGTTTCCTAGTGATCCGTGCCTCTTTTGGGGATGATCAGTAAGGATGTTTTGTTAATATTGTAGTGCTCTGCCCATCCATGTCTTTGTTTGCAATTATGGAGCACCCTAACTTGAGTCAATCGAGCTCTACTTTTGCTACTTTGTGAATCTGAGCAGATTGTCAACTTGTTTGCAATTTTGCCGATGATGTTGTAGTTGATCCGTGCATGCTATGCTATTTTTCTTGCCATGTCTAGCTTGCATTTTGTGTGTTCTTGATAGATGTATGCTTAGCTTATCATGACTTGCTCCGTATTGAGTGCATCGAGCTCGTAAACATGCTTACTTGAGTTATATTTCAGCATGTGCCAGTTTTTACTAAGTCTGTGATCTGATTATGTTTTTGCCATGTTCACATGCTTGCAATTGTATTTTCTGATCCCTTCTGGCTCAAGGCCACTAAGGGACTTTTGTTAAGCTCTTTGAGTAGCTCCACGCAATGCTTTACTTTTCCATGTTCAAGTCCTGTAGCATGTAGTTTTGTTGCTCCGAAGAGGGCTACCTGATCTGAAGTTCCAGACAAGTGTTAATTTCACTAAGTCTGAAATCTGTTTGCCAGATGCATTTTTGCCATGCTTGTTTGAACCTGTTAATGGATGAATTGGCCGTAGCTCAGTGCTATACTTTTGTTAAGCATCTTGTATGCATCCCTGCCATGTATTTTGTTGTCATGTTTGGGTGCTGTAGCATGTTCATCTCGTTGCATTTAGATGGCTACTTGCTGTAAATCGCAGACCGGTGTCATATTTGAATCGCTTGCCTTTTCCAAACCGTAACTCCGATTCCGATGATCTTTATATCGTTTTCAAGCGATTTCATCTCATCTTTCCAGTGGAATACTTGGATTTCCAAGTTGAGGCCAGGTTCATGCATCCCTTGTCATATCTTGCATATGCATCCCGCATAGCATATCATCATAGCATCATATTGTTTGATCCTTGCACGTGGTTGATTGTGTCCTTGTTGCTTGTTTGTCTTGTTTGGGTAGAGCCGGGAGACGAGTTTGCTAACGAGGAGCCCGTTGAGTTTGCTTTCGAGGATCCAGTCAACTCTGACAACTGTGCAGGCAAGATGATCATACCCTCGAAATCACTACTATCTTTGTTATGCTAGTTTGCTCGCTGTTTTGTTATGACATTGCTACGATGCCTACCATTTGCTTTCAAGACTCCCAAATTTCCATGTCAAACCTCTAACCCTCCATGTCCTAGAAAACCGTTGATTGGCTATGTTACCGCTTTGCTCAGCCCCTCTTATATCGTTGCTAGTTGCAGGTGAAGATTGGAGGCTGTTCCTCCTTTATTTACTTGTTGGGATATCATTATATTGCCATGTTATCTTAATGCATCTATATACTTGGTAAAGGGTGGAAGGCTCGGCCTCTCGCCTAGTGTTTTGTTCCACTCTTGCCGCCCTAGTTTTCGTCATATCGGTGTTATGTTTCCGGATTTTTGCGTTCCTTACGCGGTTGGGTTATAATGGGAACCCCTTCATAGTTCGCCTTGATTAAAGCTTTTCCAGCAATGCCCAACCTTGGTTTTACCATTTGCCACCTAGCCTCTTTTTCCCTTGGGTTTCCGGAGCCCGAAGGTCATCTTATTTTAACCCCCCCCCCCCGGGCCAGTGCTCCTCTGAGTGTTGGTCCAAACTAGAGTCCTGTGCAGCGCCCCCTCGGGGAAACTCGAGGTTTGGTTTTAGTTGTATGGAGCGCTCATCTGAGTGTGCCCTAAGAAAGAGATATGTGCAGCTCCTATCGGGATTTGTCGGCACATTCTGGCGGTGTTGCTGGTCTTGTTTTAACCTGTCGAAGTGTCTTGAAGAACCGAGATACCGAGTCTGATCGGAACGTCTTGGGAGGAGGTCTATTCCTTCGTTGACCGTGAGAGCTTGTCATGGGCTAAGTTGGGACTCCCCTGCAGGGATTTGAACTTTCAAAAGCTGTGCCCGCGGTTATGGGCAGATGGGAATTTGTTAATGTCCGGTTGTAGATAACTTGAACCTTAACTTAACTAAAATGAATCAACTGAGTGTGTTACCGTGATGGCCTCTTCTCGGCGGAGTCCGGGAAGTGGACACGGTGTTGGAGTAATGTTTGCGCAGGTTGTTATCTAGTTTCTCGCTCGCGCTTTGCCTCCTCTTCTCGCTCTCTTTTGCGAATAAGTTAGCCACCATACTTGCTAGTCGCTTGCTGCAGCTCCACACATATTTACCTTGCCTTACCTATAATCTTAAATAGTCTTGATCGCGAGGGTGCGAGATTGCTGAGTCCCTGTGGCTCACAGATTACTATTACACCAGATGCAGGGCCTGATGATTCCGCTCCAGGTGACACGTTTGAGTTCAAGTGGGAGTTCGACGAAGACTCTCAACGATACTATGTTTATTTTCCTGATGATCAGTAGTGGTGCCCAGTTGGGGGTGATCGGGACCGTGTCGCATGTTGGGTTCTCTTTTATTTTGGCGCCATAGTCGGGCCATGAGTGTTTGGATGATGTAGTGTTATTTATGTACTTGATTGACGTGGCGAGTGTAAGCCAACTATGTTATCTCCCCTTTTATTATCATATTACTTGGGATGTTGTGAAGATTGCCTAACTTGCGACTTATGCCTTCAATGCGATTATGCCTCTAAGTCGTGCCTCGACACGTGGGAGATATAGTAGCATCGAGGGTGTTACAAGTTGGTATCAGAGCCTTCCCCGACCTTAGGAGCCCCATTGCTTGATCGTTTGTAGCAGCCGAGTTGTGTCTAGAAAAAAAATGTTTTGAGTCATTTAGGAATTATATATCGGAGAGTTTAGGAATTCTTTTTACTTCCCAGTCTCCTCATCGCTCTGGTAAGGCATCCTAACGTAGAGTTTTGACTCTTCTCTTCTCAAATTTCACTAAAAAAAATTTAGGATCACACAGGTATCTTGGAATTGTTCTGATGGTTTTATGATGAGAACATTGTCTTGGTGCCTCCTGTCAGGGGTTTTGTGGAAGTGTCCCGGGGAGTTGAGCTCTGAGGTATTGTCGTCATAATTTTATCGTTGCAGTTCTGGAATACCTGAGTTTAGTACGCCGACATCGAAAATCTCTTTTATGCAGTTCGTTGGTGAGATAACCTCGACGCCACCCAGTACTGGGGCGGGAGTTCGGGAGTATCGCCATAACTTGTATAACGGATGCTTTTCGAAGGTTGAGGTAGATGGTTTCCAAAGTTTTTCTTGGTTATGTGTTGAAGGATGGATACGGCTGGATGTAGGATTTGCTAGATTTGGGTGAGATATTATGCTTCCCCTGTATCCCCAACACCTGATTGCATAACCAGAAAGGTTCGGGAGTTTTATAGGTGGGAATTCTAGTAGCTCTAGTTCTTCTTCCACGGATATTGGTTTGAGATTGGGATTTCTTACCGATTATTTGTTCCTGGTCCGTACCTTGTTGATTCATTTCTCTACCTTAATTCTACGTGGCTTCTCAATTTATGGATATGTGACCATTTCAAGAGGAATGCATTCGTTCATTTTGTTCGGATGTGAAGACTATATGTTGCAATTTTCATTTCGTTGGATTCAGCTTCAATATTTGTCTATCAATGTGCTAATGGATGTCAACCTCTTCAGGATGGCTCCTCCAACGCGCACGACTCTGAATCCTAATCCGCCACCACCTCCCCCTCCTCCAGAGGCATGGCAAGCTGTGATGGCCGCAACCAATGCAAACACACAGTTGATCATGCAAATTCTTCAAGAGCGCAATCAAGGCAACCAAGGGAACCAAGGCAACAATCAGAATCACTTTGCTACACTCAACCAGTTCCTTGCAAATGGGCCAAAGACTTTCAGCAATTGTGTTGAGGCAACCGATGCTGACGATTGGCTTATGGATCTGTGCAAGCATTTCGAGTGCAGTAACGTCAGGCCTGAGGACTTTGTCAAGTTCGCTTCCTTCCAACTCAAAGATCAAGCTGCAGAATGGTTCCAGCAGTACAAGGATTCCAGAGGTGGACGTGTTATCACCTGGGATGAATTTCGTCAAGATTTCCGAGCTCATCATATCCCTCAGAGCATGGTTGAAAGCAAGCGTGTGGAATTCCGCAACCTGAAGCAAGGCTCTTTGTCTGTCTACAACAAGTTGTTTCAGAAGCTCGCCCGCTTTGCCAAGCAGGACGTCCCTGATGAGAAGAGCATGATATACCAGTTCAGGGGTGGTCTCAGAGAAGAAATTCAGCTAGCTCTTGTTCTCTTCGAGCCCTTGAGATACGATGAGTTCTACAACATGGCATTGAAGCAAGAGGCTGCCCAGTTGAGGTGTGATGCTTCCAAGAAGCGAGTCAGAGATGTTACTCCTTCTTCCTCTACTCAAGTGGCCAAGCAACAGAAGTATTGGCTTCCTCCTCCTCCGTTTCGTCAGCCGTGTCAGCAGAAGAGCAAAGGTGGTAGTGGATCTTCCCACCCACCCAACCCTGGCTTTCAGAACAAGACTTCGTCTCAACCTCCAAGATCGAGTGCTCCGTATCACCGTCCGCTTTCAGAGGTCACGTGCAACAAGTGCCAACAGAAGGGTCACTATGCCAACAAGTGTTTCAATCAGAGGCGTCTTCTTCCTCCTCCTCTTGTCAGATCGGCAAGTACAGCTGTGGTCAAGCATAACCCCAAGCACGCCAAGGTCAATTTGATGAATGCAGCTCAGGCAGAGGACTCATCAGATGTCATCATGGGTAACCTTCCAGTTAACGATATTCCTGCAAAAGTTCTTTTTGACACTGGTGCATCGCATTGTTTCATTTCCAAACCTTTTGCATCAAAGTATGAGTGTGATTATCAGTATCTGCAAAGTTCCTTGCAAATTGTGTCACCGGGCAAGCAGATGACAGCTAACACCTGCGTCCCGGAGGTTACTATCACCTTGGGCGACTACAAGTTCCTTTCTTCCCCAATTGTTCTTGGTAACTCGGATATTGATCTTATTCTCGGAATGGATTGGCTTTCTAAGCACAAGGCACATCTTGATTGTGCTGCCAGGCAGATTCAATTAACTCATTCGTCTGAGGATGTAATTGTCTTTGCCGCTCGGGATAATACCATCCGTCTGTTTTCTCTCAATGAGAAGGGTGAATTGGATGCTATCTCGCAGATTCCAGTCGTTTGCGAATTTCAAGACGTCTTTCCAGAAGAGCTTCCAGGAATGCCTCCGCACCGGCCAGTTGAATTCGTTATTGATCTTGAGCCTGGCACGGAACCTGTGTGCAAGCGTCCTTACAAGCTCGGACATGAAGAGTTGAAGGAGCTGAAGAAGCAACTCGATATTCAAGAGAAAATGGGTCTCATCCGGCCTAGTTCTTCTCCGTGGGGTTGTGGTGTTCTTTTTGTGAAGAAGAAGGATGGAACGGACCGACTTTGTGTTGATTACCGTCCATTGAACAAGAAGATCATCAAGAACAAATACCCACTTCCCAACATCAATGAGCTGTTCGAACAACTAAAAGGTGCCCAAGTATTCTCCAAGCTTGATCTCCGTATGGGTTATCATCAGATTCGAATCCTTGAGCAAGATATTCCCAAGACGGCTTTCAGGACAAGCTATGGTTCATATGAATACACAGTCATGTCTTTTGGCCTCGTCAACGCTCCTCCGATGTTCTCTCGCATGATGAACTTCATCTTCAACGCCTACACCAATGACTTCGTTTTGGTCTATCTCGACGACATTCTGGTTTTCTCGAAGAAAGGAAGATCATGCCAAGCACTTGCGTTTGGTTCTTGATAAGCTCAGGGAACATCAGTTCTATGCCAAGTTCTCCAAGTGTGAATTTTGGCTCGATGAGGTTCTTTATCTTGGTCATATCATCTCTGCCAAGGGCATTGCCGTGAATCCTAAGAAGGTGTCTGCAATTGTGAATTGGGAACCTCCTCAGAACGTGAAGCAACTCCGTAGTTTTCTCGGTCTCGCAAGCTATTGCCAAAGATTCGTTGAAAACTTTTCTAAGATCGCGAAGCCTCTCTCTAATCTTATCCAGAAGCACGTCAAGTACGTTTGGTCTCCGGAGTGTGACATTGCTTTCAACACTTTGAAAGAGAAATTGATCACTGCTCCAGTTCTGACTCTGCCTGATGAATCCAAACCGTACGAGGTCTTTTGTGATGCCTCTCTCCAAGGTCTTGGCGCAGTATTGATGCAAGAGAAGAAAGTTGTTGCTTATACCTCTCGCCAGTTGAAGCCTAATGAGAAGAACTACCCCACTCATGATCTCGAGTTGGCGGCAGTTGTGCATGCTCTTTTGACTTGGAGACATCTCTTATTGGGAAGAAAAGTGGACATTTTCACTGATCACAAGAGTCTCAAGTACATCTTCACTCAGCCTAATCTCAACCTAAGACAAACTCGATGGGTCGAAATGATTCAAGAGTATAATCCGAGTATCGAGTATACTCCAGGCAAGGCCAATGTGATTGCTGATGCATTGAGCATGAAAGCTTATTGCAACAGTCTGATTCTTAAGCCTTATCAACCCGAGCTTTGTGAAGCTTTCCGCAAACTTAATCTGCAAGTTGTTCCTCAAGGTTTCCTCGCCAACCTTCTAGTCTCTCCTACCTTGGAAGACCAGATTCGCCAAGCCAGCTTCTTGATGCTATGGTGAAAAAGGTGAAGATTGGGATTGCCAAGAGTCAACCCAAGTACAAGTGCTACCGCCTTGATGACAAGGACACTCTCTTCTTCGAGGATCGTATTGTTGTACCCAAAGGTGACCTCTGTAAAGTGATCTTGAACGAGGCTCACAATTCTCTCCTCTCCATCCACCCTGGGAGCACGAAGATGTATCAGGACCTTAAGCAAGCTTATTGGTGGACTCGGATGAAGCGCGAGATCGCTCAATTCATGAATGAATGTGATGTCTGCAGAAGAGTGAAGGCAGAACACCAAAGGCCAGCTAGTCTCCTCCAACCTCTTGCCATTCCAGAATGGAAGTTTGACCACATTGAGATGGACTTCGTGACTGGGTTTCCAAAGTCCAAGCGTGGCAATGATGCTATATTCGTTGTCATCGACAAACTCACCAAAGTGGCTCATTTTCTGCCTATCAAAGAGTCGATCACTGCAGCTAAATTGGCGGAACCCTATACCTCTCGTATTGTCTCTCTGCACGGTATTCCACAAGTGATCTCTTCAGACCGTGGCAACATCTTTACATCCAAGTTTTGGGATTCTTTTCAGAAGGCCATGGGCACCAACAGCCGCTTCAGCACAACTTTCCATCCTCAAACTAGCGGTCAAGTCGAGCGTGTCAACCAGATTCTAGAAGATATGCTCAGGGCTTGTGTGATCTCCTTCGGCATGAAGTGGGAGGATTGTCTTCCTTATGCTGAATTCTCCTACAATAACAGTTTTCAAGCAAGTTCGGGCAAGGCCCCATTTGAAATTCTGTATGGCAGGAAGTGTCGTACCCCTCTCAACTGGTCTGAAACCGGTGAACGTCAGCTTTTGGGTAATGACTTAATCACAGAGGTAGAGGAAATGTGCAAAGTCATTCATGATAACCTCAAAGCAGCCCAATCCCGCCAGAAGAGCTACTATGATAGTAAGCACCGTGATTTGGCTTTCGAGATTGGAGATCATGTTTACCTCCGCGTCTCTCCTATGAAAGATACTCGTCGCTTCGGTATCAAAGGGAAGCTTGCCCCTAGATATGTGGGACCTTTCAAGATTGTCAGCAAGAGAGGCGATCTCGCCTATCAACTCGAGCTTCCTTCAAACTTTGCAAATGTTCATGACGTGTTCCATGTCTCTCAGCTTCGAAAGTACTTCAAGACTCCTGACCGCACCGTCAACTTCGAGGACATTGAGCTCCAAGAAGATCTCTCTTATCGTGAGCACCCAGTTGCTATTCTTGAAGAGACTGAACGCAAGACTCGCAACAAGTCAATCAAATTTCTCAAAGTCAAGTGGTCACACCATTCCGACCGTGAAGCTACCTGGGAACGCGAGGATCACCTCCGTTCTGAGTACCCGGCGTTCTTTTAGTCCTAGATCTCGGGACGAGATCCTTTCGTAGTGGTGGAGTGTTGTAACACCCCGGATGTAACTTTCCCAATTTGTACTCCAACTCTTGTCGTTTCCGGCGTTAAGTTATTTTATTTTCTCGGGTTCGGGTATTTGTCTCCGTGTGTTGTTATCGTTGTCATGCATCTCATATCATGTCATCATGTGCATTGCATTTGCATACGTGTTCATCTCATGCATTCGAGCATTTTCCCCGTTGTCCGTTTTGCATTCCGGTGCTTCCTTCTCCTCCGGTGGTCATTTCTACCTTTCTTTCGTGTGTGGGGATTAAACATTTCCGTATTGGACCGAGACTTGCCAAGCGGCCTTGGTTTACTACCCGTAGACCGCCTGTCAAGTTTCGTATCATTTGGACTTCGTTTGATACTCCAACGGTTAACCGAGGGACCGAAAAGGCCTCGTGTGTGTTGCAACCCAACACCCCTTCAATTTGGCCCAAAACCCACCTAAGCCTTCTCCATCTTCTAGAGCGTTCGATCACGATCGCGTGGCCGAAAACCGCACCTCATTTGAACTCTCCTAGCTCCCTCTATGGCTATAAATAGAACCCCCCCCCCCCCCGAAATTCGGATCTCCTTCTCCCCCCGAAACCCTAAAATCGCCCCGCCACTGACGGACATGTCCGCCGCCTGATCGGACGCGTCCGCCGCCGCGCCCCAGCCAACCGCCGCCTGCCACGTGTCCCGCCGCCACCCGCGCCCGCACCGGCCCGCTCGGCCTGGGGAGAGCCCCCGCGGGCCCGACGCCGCCCCCGCCGCCGTCCTCCTCCGCGCAGCCGCCCGCGCCGCCCCGTTCCTCGCGCTCCGGCAAGCCGCCCCGCTCCGGCCGCCGAACCTCGTCGCCGCCGCCCGCGTTCAACGGCACCGGCAGCCGCGCCGCTCCGCCCGGCTCCTCCCGCCTCGACCGCGGCCTCCATCGCCGCCCGGGCCCGCGCCCCTCTCCGCCACCTCAAGGTCCGGCCATCGACGCCGACGAGCTTCCCCGGCGAGTAGCGCCGCCACCTCGGTCCGCGTGCCGTGTACAGTAAACCCTAGATCCGGAGGTTGTTTTTTCTTCCCAAAATTCTCAGATCCAAGTGCTCATGTTCATAGCATTGTATCTTTGCATCCGTAGCTCCGTTTTTGGCATATAGCATATCAAAATGTTCATCTCAGAGAGTACATCATTTCATTCCATTGCATCATTTTCATTCGAGTTCATCTTGATGCCCGGAATGCTGTTAGAAGAGGGCTACTTGGGTTAATTGTCAGATCTGCTGCTCCATTTAGCTTTTTGTCATTTTTGCCATGATTAATGTGTGCATGATATGCCCTGATGCTCTATATATGTTTTGTTAATGGTTTTGTCATCTTTCCAGAGGTGCAACCCATGTATTTTTGTGATGTGTGTGGTGACTAGCACAAGCTTGCAAAGTGGTGCACTTGGTAATTCTGATTTCAGGGACTTAGCAATTCCACTAAGTCCTTGAGCTGTTTATCTCATATGGCCATATATTCATGTTGTTTCCTAGTGATCCGTGCCTCTTTTGGGGATGATCAATAAGGATGTTTTGTTAATATTATAGTGCTCTATCCATCCATGTCTTTCTTTGCAATTATGGAGCATCCTAGCTTGAGTCAATTGAGCTCTACTTTTGCTACTTTGTGAATCTGGGCAGATTGTCAACTTGTTTGCAATTTTGCCGATGATGTTGTAGTTGATCCATGCATGTATGCTATTTGTTCTTGCCATGTCTAGCTTGAATTTTGTGTGTTCTTGATAGATGTATGCTTAGCTTATCATGACTTGCTCCATATTGAGTGCATCCAGCTCGTAAACATGCCTACTTGAGTTATGTTTCAGCATGTGCCAGTTTTCACAAAGTCTGTGATCTGATTATGTTTTTGCCATGTTCACATGCTTGCAATTGTATTTTCTGATCCCTTTTGGCTCAAGGCCACTAAGGGACATTTGTTAAGCTCTTTGAGTAGCTCCATGCCATGCTTTACTTTGCCATGTTCAGGTCCTGTAGCATGTAGTTTTGTTGCTCCAAAGAGGGCTACCTGATCTGAAATTCCAGACAAGTGTTAATTTCACTAAGTCTGAAATCTATTTGCCATATGCATTTTTGCCATGCTTGTTTGAACCTGTTAATGGATGAATTGGCCGTAGCTCAGTGCTAGACTTTTGTTAAGCATCTTGTATGCATCCCTTCCATGTATTTTGTTGTCATGTTTGGGTGTTGTAGCATGTTCATCTTGTTGCATTTAGATTGCTACTTGCTGTAAATCGCAGACTGGTGTCATATTTGAATCGCTTGCCTTTTCCAAACCGTAACTCCGATTCCGATTATCTTTATATCGTTTTCAAGCGATTTCATCCCATCTTTCCAGTGGCATACTTGGATTTCCAAGTTGAGGCCAGTTCATGCATCCCTTTTCATATCTTGCATATGCATCCCGCATCGCATCCCGCATAGCATATCATCATAGCATCATATTGTTTGATCCTTGCACGTGGTTGATTGTGTCCTTGTTGCTTGTTTGTCTTGTTTGGGTAGAGCTGGGAGACGAGTTCACTAATGAGGAGCCCGTTGAGTTTGCTTTCAAGGATCCAGTCAACTCTGACAACTGTGCAGGCAAGATGATCATACTCTCGAAATCACTACTATCTTTGCTATGCTAGTTTGCTCGCTCTTTTGCTATGCCATTGCTACGATGCCTACCATTTGCTTTCAAGCCTTCCAAATTGCCATGTCAAACCTCTAACCATCCATGTCCTAGCAAACCGTTGATTGGCTATGTTACTGATTTGCTCAGCCCCTCTTATAGCGTTGCTAGTTGCAGGTGAAGATTGGAGGCCGTTCCTTGTTGGAACCTTTATTTACTTGTTGGGATATCATTATATTGCCATGTTATCTTAATGCATCTATATACTTGGTAAAGGGTGGAAGGCTCGGCCTCTCTCCTAGTGTTTTGTTCCACTCTTGCCGCCCTAGTTTCCGTCATATCGGTGTTATGTTCCTGGATTTTTGCGTTCCTTACGCGGTTGGGTTATAATGGGAACCCCTTGATAGTTCGCCTTGATTAAAGCTTTTCCAGCAATGCCCAACCTTGGTTTTACCATTTGCCACCTAGCCTCTTTTTCCCTTGGGTTTACGGAGCCCGAAGGTCATCTTATTTTAACCCCCCACCCCCCCGGGGCCAGTGCTCCTCTGAGTGTTGGTCCAAACTAGAGTCCTGTGCAGCGCCCCCTCGGGGAAACTCGAGGTTTTGTTTTAGTTGTATGGAGCGCTCATCTGAGTGTGCCCTGAGAAAGAGATATGTGCAGCTCCTATCGGGATTTGTCGGCACATTCGGGCGGTGTTGCTGGTCTTGTTTTAACCTGTCGAAGTGTCTTGAAGAACCGAGATACCGAGTCTGATCAGAACGTCTTGGGAGGAGGTCTATTCCTTCGTTGACCGTGAGAGCTTGTCATGGGCTAAGTTGGGACTCCCCTGCAGGGATTTGAACTTTCAAAAGCCGTGCCCGCGGTTATGGGCAGATGGGAATTTGTTAATGTCCGGTTGTAGATAACTTGAACCTTAACTTAACTAAAATGAATCAACTGAGTGTGTTACCGTGATGGCCTCTTCTCGGCGGAGTCCGGGAAGTGGACACGGTGTTGGAGTAATGTTTGCGCAGGTTGTTCTCTAGTTTCTCGCTCGTGCTTTGCCTCCTCTTCTCGCTCTCTTTTGCGAATAAGTTAGCCACCATACTTGCTAGTCGCTTGCTACAGCTCCACACATATTTACCTTGCCTTACCTATAAGCTTAAATAGTCTTGATCGCGAGGGTGCGAGATTGCTGAGTCTCTGTGGCTCACAGATTACTATTACACCAGATGCAGGGCCTGATGATTCCGCTCCAGGTAACGCGTTTGAGCTCAAGTGGGAGTTTGACGAAGACTCTCAACGATACTATGTTTCTTTTCCTGATGATCAGTAGTGGTGCCCAGTTGGGGGTGATCGGGACTGTGTCGCATGTTGGGTTCTCTTTTATTTTGGCGCCGTAGTCAGGCCATGAGTGTTTGGATGATGTAGTGTTATTTATGTACTTGATTGACGTGGCGAGTGTAAGCCAACTATGTTATCTCCCCTTTTATTATCATATTACTTGGGATGTTGTGAAGATTGCCTAACTTGCGACTTATGCCTTCAATGCGATTATGCCTCTAAGTCGTGCCTTGACACGTGGGAGATATAGTCGCATCGAGGGTGTTACATTGTATCACCATCTCTTTGCCGCTAGTGCACCTATACAATTTACCATTGTATTGGGTGTGTTGGGGACACAAGAGACTCTTTGTTATTTGGGTGCAGGGTTGCTTGAGAGTGACCATCTTCATCCTACGCCTCCCATGGATTGATAAACCTTAGGTCATCCACTTGAGGGAAATTTGCTACTGTCCTACAAACCTCTGCACTTGGAGGCCCAACAACGTCTACAAGAAGAAGGTTATGTAGTAGACATCAAGCTCTTTTCTAGCGCCGTTGCCGGGGAGGCGAGGAAAGCGGCACTAACACCCCGTCAACTAAGCTCTTTTCTTGCGCCGTTGCCGGGGAGGTTAGTGCTTGAAGGTATATCTTTAGATCTTGCAATTGAATCTTTTAGTTTCGTGTTTTATCACTAGTTAGTCTATAAAAGAAAACTACAAAAATGGAATTAAGGGTACCTCATATGCTTCATATTTTTAATATCTTTCATGAAAATAAGGATTCTGATAATTGTGCCAAAGTGTTAGAAGAAGAATGCATTAGAATGTTTGGCACTAAATCTTTGAATGATGAGCATGATTGCAATGTTATTAGTATGAATTCCTTGAATATCCATGATGCTAATGATATGCAAAGCCACAAGCTTGGGGAAGCTATGTTTGATGAAGATGATATTTTTTGTCCCCCAAGTTTTGATGAGCAAATTTATTATGATGAAAGCATGCCTCCTACTTATAATGATTATATTGATGAACATGGGTTTGGAAGAGTGTCAACTTTAGGAAGTAATGATCCCACTATTTTGGAGGATGTTGAATCTTATTATGATAATTATGAAAGTGGATTTGGAGAGGTCATGACTTTATTTAGTGATGATTCCACTATCTTTGAAGAGGTTTCAATCGATTATGATGAGAACAAAGTTGCTACTTATGATGATTATTGTGATGAAACATATGCTATAAAAATTGGTGATGATTATATTTGTAAAACTTGTCATGATTATGATTACCCCTTTTCTGAATATTACTCTTTTAATGTGGAAACAATTTATAGTGTTCAAGTCTCTTATGATACTCCCACTATCCCGAATGAGAAGAATTTTGCTTATGTGGAGAGTAGTAAATTTTCTATGCTTGTAGATCATGAAAAGAATGCTCTATGTGATGGTTATATTTTTGAATTCATTCATGATTCTACTGAAAATTATTATGAGGGAGGAATATATGCTTGTAGGAATTGCAATAATACCAAGTTTCCTCTCTATGTGCTTAAAATTTTGAAGTTATGCTTGTTTTACCTTCCTATGCAAGTTGATTCTTGTTCCCACAAGTTGTTTGCTCACAAAATCCATATGCATAGGAAGTGGGTTATACTTAAATGTGCTAGTCATATTCTTCATGATGCTTTCTTTATGTTACAATTCTTATCTTTTATGTGAGCATCATTGAAATCATCATGCCTAACTAGGGGCGTTAAACGATAGCGCTTGTTGGCAGGCAACCCAATTTTATTTTTGTTCCTTGCTTTTTGTTCCTGTTTAGTAATAAATAATTCATCTAGCCTCTGTTTAGATGTGGTTTTATGTTTTAATTAGTGTTTGTGCCAAGTAAAGCCTTTAGGACCTTCTTGGGTGATTGTTATTTGATCTTGCTGTAAAAAACAGAAAGTATGCGCTCATGAGAATAATTTTTATTTCTTACCAGAGAGTGATAAAATACCAATTACAAGTGCAGTATATCATTAAACAAATTTCCTAGGATTTCCTAATTTCTCAGGATTTTTGGAGTTGCAGAAGTATTCGGAACCTATAGATTACTACAGCCTGTTCCGTTTTTGATAGATTCTGTTTTCTATGTGTTGTTTGCTTATTTTGATGAATCCATGAGTAGTGTCGGAAGGTATGAACCATAGAGAAGTTAGAATACAGTAGATATTACACCAATATGAATTTAGAATGAGTTCACAACAGTACCTAAGTGATGATTTATTTTCTTATACTAACGGAGCTTACGAGTTTTCTGTTAAGTTTTGTGTTGTGAAGTTTTCAAGTTTTGGGTGAAGATTCGATGGACTATGGAATAAGGAGTGACAAGAGCCTAAGCTTGGGGATTCCCAAGGAACCCCAAGGTAATATTCAAGGACAACCAAAAGCCTAAGCTTGGGGATGCCCGGGAAGGCATCCCCTCTTTCATCTTCGTTCATCGATAACTTTACTTGGAGCTATATTTTTATTTACCACATGATATGTGTTTTGCTTGGAGAGTCATTTTATTTTATTTAGTTCTGCTTGCTGTTTGAATAAAATACCAAGATCTGAAATTATTAAATGTTAGAGAGTCTTGGTAAGTGGTACGGTAAGTAAACCGACTCCAAAACAGTTTTAATGGCAATTTTTCACCGTTTTGGAATATTTAGAAAAATAGGAAAATAAGAAGCAGTCCGAGAAGGACACGAGGATTCCACGAGGGTGGGAGGCACGCCCTACCCCCCTGGGCGCACCCCCTGCCTCGTGGGCACCTCATGTGTTCTCCGGACTCCGTTTTCTTGCACGATACTTCTTTTGGTCGGTAAAAATTCATTATATAATCTCTCGAAGGTTTTGACCACTGTACCACACAAATATCCTCTGTTCTTGTTTCGAATTGTTTTCTGTTAGGGTTGTCAAGGACAGGCATCATGTCGTTCCCCTCCTCCAACATTGGTGACAACGATGCTTGGCTAATGAAGATAGAGCTAAAGAGGGAAGAACCCATGGAGATCAACAAGGATGAAGGGATCAAGCAGGCCACGGAGGACCAAGTTCCGGCAGCAGAAGACATCCTTCAACTTGATCACAATCTTCTTACCCCAACTGAGATCGAAGCTTTCAAGATGATTGAGTTAACTCGTATACAAAACAAGTATCTCACACATGAAAATATTTTGTTGAAGGAGCATATCATCGCACTCAAGGGCATTATCCACAAGTTGGAGGACCTCTTACGCTCAATGTGCGACTATCCATCTTCACCTCCATCTCCTTCACCAGCAAAAGAGATATAATCACATGGGTATGGGCACTCCCCTCGGAAACTGCCAAGCTTGGGGGAGTGCCCCGGTATCGTATCACCATCAACTTTTACCTTTACCATTTTTCTTAGTTCGATCCTTTTGGTTATATCTTGATCTAGTAGAATAAAGTTTTAGTATGATCTAGTTGTGAGTTTTGCTTTATGATCCTTCTATGAAATTGAGTCCGTGAGCTATATATAATAAAGATTAGTGTTGAGTCAAGGGCTTGATTATCTTGCTATGATCTTGAGGGAATAAAATAAAAGAGAAAGAATAAAAAGAAATAAAGAGATCATATGGATCTTATGGAGAGTAATGGGCTCACATATAAAGTGTATGATGAATAAAAGTTGTTGAAAGTTGACAAACATAGTTTTGGTCATCGTTGCAATTAATAGGAAGTAATAAAGAAAGAGAGGTCTTCACATATAAATACACTATCTTGGACATCTTTTATGATTGTGAGCACTAATTAAAATATGACATGCTAAAGAGTTGACGTTGGACAAGGAAGACAACATAATGGGTTATGTTTTCTTACATCTGAGATAAATTATATTGTCATGGATCATCCAACATGTTGAGCTTGCCTTTCCCTCTCATGCTAGCCAATTCTTTGCACCAAGTAGAAATACTACTTATGCTTCCAAATACCCTGAAAACCAGTTTCACCATGAGAGCCCACCATATCTACCTATGGATTGAGTAAGATCCTTCAAGTAAGTTGTCATCGGTGCAAGCAATAAAAATTGCTCTCTAAATATGTATGACTTATTAGTGTGGGAGAAAATAAGCTTTATACGATCTTGTGATGTGGAAGAAATAAAAGCGACGAACTGCATAATAAAGGTCCATATCACAAGTGGCAATATAAAGTGACGTTCTTTCGCATTAAGATTTTGTGCATCCAACCCTGAAAGCGCATGAAAACCTCTGCTTCCCTCTGCGAAGGGCCTATCTTTTACTTTTATCTTCTACCTTATGCAAGAGTCATGATGATATTCACCTTTCTTTTTTACATTTTATCCTTTGGCAAGCACAATGTGTTGGAAAGATCCAGATATATATGGCTAATTGGATGTGAGTTTTCATGAACTATTATGGTTGACATTACCCTTGAGGTAAAAAGTTGGGAGGCAAAACTATAAGCCCCTATCTTTCTCTGTGTCCGGCTAAAACTCCATACCCATAAATATTGCGTGGGTGTTAGTAATTGTGAAAGACTAAATGATAGTTGAGTATGTGAACTTGCTGAAAAGCTCTTATATTGACTCTTTCATATGTTATGATAAATTGTAATTGCTTCAATGACTGAGATTATAGTTTGTTAGTTTTCAATGAAGTTTATGATTCATACTTGAAATTGTGATTGAATTATTACTTTAGCATAAGAGATCATATGACAATAATTATATAAGTTGCTATTCTAATAATGATCTTGATGCCTTCATGTCCGTATTTTATTTTTATCGACACCTCTATCTCTAAACATGTGGACATATTTTTCGATTTCGGCTTTCGCTTGAGGAGAAGCGGGGTCTAAACTTGGGGGAGTTGATACGTCCATTTTGCATCATGCTTTTATATCGATATTTATTGCATTATGGTCTCTCTTATTTTACAAGGTTTACATAAAGAGGGAGAGTGCCGGCAGCTGGAATTCTGGGCTGGAAAAGGAGCAAATATTAGAGACCTATTCTGCACAACTCCAAAAGTCCTGAAACTCCACGGAAGTTATTTTTGGAAATAATAAAAAATACTGAGTGAAGAAAGCACCAGAGGGGGACCACCCACCAACCACGAGGGTGGGGGGCGCGCCCTACCCCCTGGGCGCGCCCCCCTGCCTCATGGGCCCCCTGGTGGCCCTCCGATGCCCATCTTTGGCTATATGGAGTCTTTCGTTCGAGAAAAAATCATAAGCTAGCTCACGGGACGAAACTCCGCCTCCACGAGGTGAAACCTTGGCGGAACCAATCTTGTGCTCCAGCGGAGCTGTTCTGCCGGGGAAACTTCCCTCCGGGAGGGGGAAATCATCGCCATCGTCATCACCAACGATCCTCTCGTCAGGAGTGGGTCAATCTCCATCAACATCTTCACCAGCACCATCTCATATCAAACCCTAGTTCATCTCTTGTATCCAATCTTTGTATCCAAACCTCAGATTGGTACCTGTGGGTTGCTAGTAGTGTTGATTACTCCTTGTAGTTGATGCTAGTTGGTTTACTTGGTGGAAGATCATATGTTCAGATCCATTATGCATATTAATACCCCTCTTATTATGAACATGAATATGCTTTGTGAGTAGTTACGTTTGTTCCTGAGGACATGGGAGAAGTCTTGCTATTAGTAGTCATGTGAATTTGGTATTTGTTCAATATTTTGATGAGATGCATGTTGTCATCCCTCTAGTGGTGTCATGTGAACGTCGACTACATGACACTTCACCATTGTTTGGGCCTAGAGGGAGGCATTGGGAAGTAATAAGTAGATGATGGGTTGCTAGAGTGACAGAAGCTTAAACCCTAGTTTATGCGTTGCTTCGTAAGGGGATGATTTGGATTCATATGTTTCATGCTATGGTTAGGTTTACCTTAATACTTCTTTTGTAGTTGAGGATGCTTGCAATAGGGGTTAATCATAAGTGGGATGCTTGTCCAAGTAAGGACAGTACCCAAGCACTGGTCCACCCACATATCAAATTATCAAAGTACCGAACACGAATCATATGATTGTGATGAAAACTAGCTTAACGATAATTCCCATGTGTCCTCGGGAGCGCTTTCCTTCATATAAGAGTTTGTCTTGGCTTGTCCTTTGCTACAAAAGGATTGGGCCATCTTGTTGCACCTTATTTACTTTTATTACTTGTTGCTCGTTACCAATTACCTTATCACAAAACTATCTGTTACCGATAATTTCAGTGCTTGCAGAGAATACCTTGTTGAAAACCGCTTATCATTTCCTTCTGCTCCTCGTTGGGTTCGACACTCTTACTTATCGGAAAGGCTATGATAGATCCCCTATACTTGTGGGTCATCAGATTGCAATACCTTATGTGTAGTTCTATCTCTAGCATGGTGTCCTCCATAAGCTTCGGAGTGACACTTGCGTAGGGTCTGTTCTTGTTCATGCTCAGGTACACAACGTCTAATAACACCATCTACTCCTTCTTTATAAAGATGTGGGTCATCCCAAAAGTAATGACTTAAATTATAGAAGAACTTTTTCTTTTGCTGGCATGTGAAACTAGGTGGTATAAATTTAGTAACAATGTAATTAGCATAATCAGCATACCATGGAGCAGTACGAGAAGCATTTATGACAGCTAATTGTTCATCAGGAAATCTATCATCAATAGGTAGTGGGTCATCAAGAACATTCTCTAATCTAGACAAGTTGTCTGCAACGAGGTTCTCAGCTCCCTTTCTATCAATGATATGCAAATCAAATTCTTGTAGCGGGAGAATCGATCTAATAAGTCTAAGTTTAGCATCTTTCTTTTCCATAAGGTATTTAATAGCAGCATGATCAGTGTGAATAGTTACTTTATAATCAACAATATAAGGTCTGAACTTATCATAAGCAAATACAACTACTAAAAATTCTTTTTCAGCAGTAGCATAATTTCTCTGGGCATTGTCTAGAGTTTTACTAGCATATTGAATAACATTTAATTTCTTATCAACTCTTTGCCCTAGAACAACACCTACAGCATAATCACTAGCCTCGCACATAATTTCAAAAGGTAAATTCCAATCAGGTGGTTGAACAATAGGTGCAGAAATCAAAACTTTCTTAAGCACTTCGAATGCTTCTACACAATCATCATCACAGACAAAAGAAATATCTTTTTGTAATAGATTAGTCAGAGGCCAAGAAATTTTAGAAAAGTCCTTAATGAACCTCCTATAAAAACCGGCATGACCAAGGAAACTTCTTATACCTTTAATGTCCTTGGGACACGGCATCTTTTCAATAGCATCAACTTTAGCCTTGTCAACTTCAATACCTCTTTCAGAAATTTTATGCCCCAAGACAATACCTTCATTAACCATAAAGTGGCACTTCTCCCAATTCAAAACAAGATTAGTTTCTTCACATCTCTGCAAAACTCGATCAAGGTTGCTCAAGCAATCATCAAAAGAGGATCCATAAACGGAGAAATCATCCATGAAAACCTCACAAATCTTTTCACAAAAAGTCAGAGAATATAGCCATCATGCATCTTTGAAAGGTAGCAGGTGCATTACATAAACCAAAAGGCATACGTCTATAAGAAAAAGTACCGAAAGGGCAAGTAAACATGGTCTTATCTTGATCCCCAGCTGACACGGGTATTTGAGAGAAACCAGAGTAACCATCTAGAAAGCAAAAGTGTGCATGTTTGGATAATCTTTCTAGCATTTGATCAATAAAAGGCAAAGGGTAATGATCCTTTTTAGTAGCTTTATTTAGTTTGCGGAAATCAATTACCATCCTATAACCTGTAATAATTCTTTGCGGAATCAATTCATCTTTATCATTAGGAACAACGGTAATACCTCCCTTCTTAGGGACACAATGGACAGGACTTACCCACTGACTATCGGCAACGGGATAAATTATACATGCCTCAAGGAGCTTTAATATTTCCTTTCTTACCACTTCCTTCATCTTAGGATTCAGCCGTCGTTGGTGACCAATAACTGGTTTGGCGTCTTTCTCCAAATTTATTTTGTGTTGACATAGAGTGGGACTAATGCCCTTAAGATCATCAAGAGTATATCCAATAGCAGCATGGTGCTTCTTCAGAGTTTTCAATAATTTCTCTTCTTCATGCTCTGAAAGGTTAGCACTAATAATAACAGGATATATCTTCTTTTCATCAAGATAAGCATATTTAAGAGTATCAGACAACAATTTAAGCTCAAACACGGGATCACCTTGGGTGGAGGAGGATCCCCTAGGATTTCAACATGCAAGTTGTGTTTCAGAATAGGTCCCTGTTTAAAGAATACTTCATCCATTTCCCTTCTTTCATTCATAAACATATCATTTTCATGGTCTAGCAAATATTGTTCTAAAGAATCAGTAGGAGGCACGGCAATAGAAGCAAGACCAATAATTTCATCTTTACTAGGCAATTCCTCATCACGGGGTTGTCTACGAAACTTAGCAAAATTAAACTCATGAGACATATCCCCTAAACCAACAGAAACAATATCCTTATTGCAGTCTATCTTAGCATTAACAGTATTCAAGAAGGGTCTACCAAATATAATGGGACAAAAGCTATCTTGTGGGGAACCAAGAATAAGAAAATTAGCAGGATATTTAACCTTCCCACACAAGACTTCAACATCTCTAACAATCCCAATTGGTGAAATAGTATCTCTATTGGCAAGCTTAATTGTAACATCGATATCTTCTATCTCAGCAGGTGCAATATCATGCATAATTTCTTTGTATAAGGAATGAGGTATTGCACTAGCACTAGTACCCATATCACATAAGCCATGATAACAATGATCTCCTATTTTAACAGAAATAACAGGCATGCCTACAACAGGTCTGTGTTTATTTTTAGTATCAGGTCTAGCAATTCAAGCAGTCTCATCACAGAAGTAAATAACATGCCCATCAATATTATCAGCCAAGAGATCTTTAACCATAGCAATATTAGGTTCAACTTTAATTTGTTCAGGGGGTTTAGGTGTCTTAATATTGCTTTTGTTAACTACACTTGAAGCTTTAGCAATGATTCTTTATTCTAACAGGGAAAGGTGGTTTCTCAACATAAGCCACAGGAACAATAGGATCATTATAAGTGATAGTCTTTTCTTCAACTTTAATAAGTGCAACTACTTTTACGTCAGTGGGAGGATTATATTTAAACCACTTCTCCTTAGGGAGATCAACATGAGTAGCAAATGATTCACAGAAAGAAGCTACTATCTCAGAGTCAAGTCTATATTTAGTGCTAAATTCACGGAAAGCATCGGTATCCATAAATTTTTTAACACAATCAAACTTAGGTGTTATACCTGACTCCTTACCTTCATCGAGATCCCAATCTTCAGAATTGCGTTTAATTATTTCCAATAAATCCCATTTGAATTCAATAGTCTTCATCATAAAAGATCCAGTACAAGAAGTATCGAGCATGGAGCGATTACTGAGAGAAAACCGAGCATAAAATTTTTGAATAATCATTTCTCTTGAGAGCTCATGATTGGGGCATGAATATAACATTGACTTAAGCCTCCCCCAAGCTTGAGCGATGCTTTCTCCTTCGCGAGGCCAAAAATGATATATATAATTACGATCACGATGAACAAGATGCATAGGATAAAACTTCTAATGAAATTCCAATTTCAATCGCTTATAGTCCCATGATCCCATATCATCACATAGCCTATACCATGTCAATGCATCTCCCTTCAAATATAAAGGGAAGACCTTCTTCTTGATAACATCCTCGGGCATACCTGCAAGCTTAAATAATCCACAAACTTCATCCACACAGATTAAGCATAAATCGGGATGCAACATTCAATCTCCTACAAAAGGATTAACTAGTAGTTTCTCTATCATACCTGAAGGAATTTCAAAGTAAACATTTTCAGTAGGTTCAGTAGGTTAAGGAGCAACTCTTTGCTTTATTGGTCGGGGTGAAGATACCCCGAACAAGCCCCTCAAAGGATTATGTTCCATAGTAACAAGTGACAATAAATTTCAGCACACTATATAAATTTTTCCTTACCAAATTCCACCTACCAAAGGCGCTTCACTCCCCGGCAACGGCGCCAGAAAAGAGTCTTGATGACCCACAAGTATAGGGGATCTATCGTAGTCCTTTCGATAAGTAAGAGTGTCGAACCCAACGAGGAGCAGAAGGAAATGATAAGCGGTTTTCAGCAAGGTATTCTCTGCAAGCACTGAAATTATCGCCAACAGATAGTTTTGTGATAAGGTAGTTGGTAACGAGTAACAAGTAATAAAAGTAAATAAGGTGCAGCAAGATGGCCCAATCCTTTTTGTAGCAAAGGACAAGCCTGGACAAACTTTTATATAAGGAAAAGCGGTCCGCGAGGACACATGGGAATTATCGTCAAGCTAGTTTTCATCACGCTCATATGATTCGCGTTCGGTACTTTGATAATTTGATATGTGGGTGGACCGGTGCTTGGGTACTGCCCTTATTTGGACAAGTATCCCACTTATGATTAACCCCCATTGCAAGCATCCGCAACTACAATAGAAGTATTAAGGTAAACCTAACCATAGCATGAAACATATGGATCCAAATCAGCCCCTTACGAAGCAACGCATAAACTAGGGTTTAAGCTTCTGTCACTCTAGCAACCCATCATCTACTTATTACTTCCCAATGCCTCCCTCTAGGCCCAAACAATGGTGAAGTGTCATGTAGTCGACGTTCACATGACACCACTAGAGGGATGACAACATGCATCTCATCAAAATATTGAACAAATACCAAATTCATGTAAACCTTGTAAAATTAGAGAGAATAGGTATAAGCATTGAGATATAATGTGTAATAACAGCCCATAATGCAATAAATATCGATATAAAAGCATGATGCAAAATGAACGTATCACCTACGAGGTTCTATTTTGTTTTATATTTAGGCCCTATTCGGAACAAAGGAGAGAAAAATATAGGATTGTGGGAAAATGAAGGAAAGGGAAAGGATACGAGGAGCAAAATTTTGGGTGGAAAAAGACTGTACAATACCAATGGTTGATTGTTTGGGACATAGGAAAGCTAAAAGTGGAAATCTACACACATTGGTCCCACCAAACGAATTTTATACGTTAAGTACGGACGAGACTTGCCTGCTCCCCGCGCGTGCGCCCATCCATGTTCCCGCATACGTGGCTTGATTTGATTGAAACAAAATAAGGTCCAGCCCTACCTCCTTAAAATCAGAGGGGGATGATTAGGTTAGAAAGGAAAACGAAAAAAACAGCCGTAGGATGAAGTGGGAGCACAGATGAAAGTATGGGGAGGGAGCACGCAAGTCTCGTCCGTTAAGTACCCAATAATTCCATCTTATTCTATGCATGATGTGGGTCCAAGGGGGCCAGATGCACGGTTGAGTAGGCTTTTTCCCTTTCCCTGCCTTGGGCCTCCGCGAATACAAGAGGTGTGAGTGGATTTTATTTTTCCTTTGAAAAAGTATAGGTAGAGAAAACTTTACAGAGGAAGGGAAGCGATGAATCCTTTTGTTCCGATGGTTGCGAAGGAAATAATTCATGTAGGATTGGGGTTCCTCCAAAATTCCTGCACAATTCCTACGTACCTTAGTTTGGTTTAGTTTCCTTTGGAGTAGTTTGCATGTAATATATGAACTCGGTTAAATTTTGTCTGAAATTCGTGTTTGAAATTGAAGAAATTGTTGGAAATGTAGTTGGATGACCGGGGCTCGACCAGATGTCGCGTATGCACCACATTTGAGTGTGCCCGTTTGATAATCCGCGTTGGTGACTAGGAGTTAATTTTCTTCATGAGAGTTGTACGGAACATCAAGATTTTGTAGGAGAAAATGATGAACGAGGGAAGACCTTATCTGCAAATGTGAAGAGGAGTGCGGGTAAATTGTCATAGTTTCTTTCCTATTTGTTAGATATAGATCAGACGGTCTATATTGCAGGATGGCAAGACATCATCATCATCAACTCTGCTTTTTACAAGAGTAAAGGTATCTCGCAAAAAAATCTTTACAAGATGATGAATTAGTAAAATTGCAGAGAGAACCTTCTCCTGGAAAACCTCACGTGTCAACGGACACGGTCACACGGGGGTTGGTGTGGTGGACGAAAATGGCGAAATCGGGTAAACCATTACACGAAAATGGTTGGTGGGATCGAAAAGAAAAGAAAAGAAATTCTCCACCACCTTCCCCCCGTCGCCTACCCCGACCCACCTCACCTCACCTCCCTCCTCCCCTCGCGCCTCATCCGAACCAAACCCACTCCCGCATCTCAACCACCGCCACCCCACCCCACCCCACCGCCACCTCGCCATCCATGGCCGCCACCGCCTCCGACTCCGACCCCGTCGCGCACCCGCGGGACGACCCCAACCTCCCCTTCGCCTCCTTCTCCCTCTCCCTCTCGCTCCGCGCGCCCACCGCCCCCGCCACCCTCGCCTCCGTCCCCTCCGCCGCCCACCTACCCACCCAAATCTCCACCCTCGCCGTCTGCCTCCACCCCTCCGCCGCCTCCTCCTCCCCGCGCCGCGCCACCCGCCTCAACGCCGCCGCGGCCTCCCTCCTCTCCCCGCTCACCGCCTCCTCGCCCGGCCTCTCCCGCTCCTTCCCCTCCGGCGCCCCCGGCGCCGCCGGCCGCCGCCGCACGCTCGTCTGGTTCCGCGCCGACCTGCGCCTCCACGACCACGAGCCTCTCCACGCCGCCGTCGGCGCGTCGTCCTCCCTCCTCCCCGTCTTTGTCTTCGACCCACGCGACTTCGGCAAGTCCCCCTCGGGCTTCGACCGCACCGGGCCCTACCGCGCCAGCTTCCTGCTGGACTCCGTCGCCGACCTGCGCCGGAGTCTCCGCGCGCGCGGCGGCGACCTCGTCGTGCGGGTTGGGAGGCCCGAGGTGGTGATCCCCGAGCTCGCGCGTGCAGCCGGAGCAGAGGCCGTCTACGCGCATGGGGAGGTGTCGCGGGACGAGTGCCGCGCGGAGGAGAAGGTCAGCAAGGCCATAGAGAAGGAAGGCGTCGAGGTTAAGTACTTCTGGGGCAGCACGCTGTACCACTTGGACGATCTGCCCTTCAGGCTCGATGACATGCCATCCAACTATGGCGGATTCAGGGAGGCCGTCAAGGGGTTGGAGGTTAGGAAGGTGCTGGACGCGCCAGAAGAGGTCAAGTGTGTGCCTATGAAGAATGTGCTCGAACCTGGTGACATCCCCACGCTTGGTGAGCTTGGACTCTCCGCACCACCGGCCATGGCACAGGTAAAAGTTTTCAGAGACACCTCATTCTCGCGAAACACATTTGAATCTCACTACATTCAGCTTCTTGCCAAGATATAAGTCAATGCAAACTCTTGCGTGGTGAAAGTTTGTGAGTTCGATAATTCTCGCACTGAATTGTGCAAAATAGAACTGGATGGTGCAGCCAAGTATAGCTTGCTTGGTCATGTTGACCATTTAGCTAGTGAATTGTTGTAAAAGATTACAGTGTATTCTTAGGCGATTATGTTAGTAAGTTGGATCAACGCATCTTTGACACTAAGGAATGAGAATTGAGTAGAAAGGTTGCTTGTTCGTGTATTTAGGTTCATACAATAATTGCTGCATGTTGGCCATATTAATGAAGTTAGTGCTAGGGTTTGCATGCTTGCTTCTTGTTTGGCCGGGCATGTGGTAGCATTTTCAGAGCAGTAGGCGACAAAATGAGAGCATGACCATTTTTCTTCTTTTTGTTGTAAATTCATAAAAAAGGTGACAAGATTGTAAAAAAAAGGGCACACCAGTGCACGTAGCTCCCGTGTGTGTAGGGTCCGACCAACCACATGAAAAGAAAAAATGGTTTTGTCTTTGCTTCTGTACAATCGTGATATGCTTCTCTGTTGTCCCAGTGTCGCACTAATTTAATGACAGCTTAAGCCCATAACCTGAGGTCTGCTTGATTCGTACGTGTAAAATGTGGACTGCGACATTGATGCTGACAGCCTGACACCAGATGCTTAGTTTTGTGGTAGTGACAACAACGATAGGATAGGATCAGTTTATTTGAGCTATAGTCCATATCTTTCTGTAATGTTTGTATACCTAGCATAATACTCCCTCCGTAAACTAATATAAGAGTGTTTAGATAACTAAAGTAGTGATCTAAATGCTCTTATATTAGTTTACAGAGGGAGTAGTTCTTTATGTTTCCATTAATGATTGTGCTTGTGCTCCTGTCATCAACAATTCCCTACATTCAGTTCAACATATCTGTCATCCTGAGTGCTATGTTTTTCTGAAATTGAAATTTCACTTTGTTAATTCAGGACTCAAAATCTGCTGCTGGTTCAAATCTCATTGGTGGTGAGGCAGAAGCCCTGGAAAGGCTGAAGAAATTTGCTGCAGAGTGTTGTATGCAGCCAAACAAAGCTGTGAAAGATAGTACTCAGAATAGCATATATGGTGCTAATTTCTCCTGCAAAATTTCACCATGGCTTGCTACTGGTTGTCTCTCTCCACGTTTCATGTATGAGGAGTTGAAGAAGCATGCCATTAGGTATGTGATGTTTCTGTGAACCCTAACAGAAGTATAGGGAGAAAGTAGTAACATACTCTGTCTCATCATTATGTTATGGTCTTATTTCTTTTGTGCATAATTGGCAATTTTCTCTTCTAGAACAATTCCATCAGGGTCAACACCCAAGGACGGTGACGGAACATCCGATGCTGGGACAAATTGGTTAATGTTTGAATTGCTATGGAGAGATTTCTTCAGGTATCTATTGTTTATAAACCTCAATACTTATGATGATATCATGTACTTACACTTGTGATATCCACTAAATTGCATTGTCTGTTGAAGTGATTGTTTCATCAAGAGAACAGAGATGACAGTACAATATTATTAGCTTCCTTTTATGATCGCCTGTCAAAGAAATATTGCATCGAGATGTTAGGAAGATGTGTAGCTACTTTAATCATCAGTGTGTAAACACTAAACACCAGATTAGTAGCTACTGCAGTATGATTTAGCTGATGACCATTAACTGACAAATGAAACATGTTAGGTTCGTCACAAAGAAGTACAGCTCTGCACAGAAGACAGTTGCACCTGCTACTGGTTGCACACCAGCCCCTGCGTTTGCTTGAGTATGCACGTAGTTAGCCAAGCAGAGAGTCAGCTGCTGGTTTTTGGTTGTGACCAACTCATGCAACCTTTCAATGGAGTGAAGTTTTTTCCAATAAATGTTGCCTGAAAATGACGCCCCAAGTAAGCTGTTCCTGCATTTTGGACCAATTTGATCTTGGAAGAGATCCTTGTATCTGTCTGACATTTTTTGTAAGACTTGAATGGTATCGTAAAAATTCCTAGATGCTTCTCTTTCTTGCAGTTGAATATAATAGGAATGAATAGATTCGCTTGTGGTGACAAGAATTGAACTGATATATGCCAGCTTTTGGTTGGTGCATTGATTATCTTTGTGTGAAATTTTGGACTTTGGGATGTGCAAAAAAAATAATGGATTTTGAATCCTAAAATCTAATGTTGGTCATCTGAATGAAAGAGAAACGCAATCTGTGTACCTGTTTTGAGCTCCTTGCTCTATATAGCAGAGCTCCATTGTGGTAATTGCAGTCCTTTTTTTGAGATGGTAATTGCACTCCTGATAGCAAGGTATTCCGGGAAGCAATACCAACAGTGACTAAAGTGCAAGGTTATTAGGTTCCTTGTGGTGGAACTAGTCAGTTGGGGTTCAAGTCTTACACTTGTGCTCGCATTTTTCTAATTTTATTTCAGTCTTTCAGACTGTTTGTTCAGCGGGAGAGGTTTCCCTCGATTACGATGTGTCTTTGTCAATCTTTTTTCTTTTTTTGAGAGGGACGCCCTTGGGCGCATTTTATTAATCAAACGAGAGTTACATCGACCAACAAGTCCGAAAGAATAAAGCTAGGAGGATCGCCATCCCAATCCACATCTACTCTAGAATCATAGGAAAGCCTAGCTAATTTATGCGCCGCTCGATTAGCATCCCTTCGACAATGCGAGAACTTCACTGATCCAATATCCTGGGCTTTGAAAAAACAGTCCGCCAATATTGCGGTGTATGGGCTCCAGACTTCAATGGTTCCTTGCATGCTTCCATTAACTCAAGTGAATCAGATTCCAGGATAATATTAGCACAGCCAAGGTCCTATAGCAAAGCAAGACCTCTCTATAATGCAATGGCTTCAGCGGTAGTGCTATTCAAAATATTTGAAAAAAGTGATGTACGGCCAGCCATTGCTACCCCATTAGAGCATCTCCAATAACACGTGTATATTCAGATGTCTATATATATTCATATAGATAATGGTCTAAAAGGATTCTCTCATATACACATTCAGTTTTGCAACAGAACGGCTATATATAGAACGTCTATATTCTCTCTTCTATATTTTAGTATTATTTTGTAACTACCAATTCAACTACCATTTTAACAGTAATTCGACAATTTACTTATTACAGTGTTAACAGCTACTTTTCAAACAGCTATATTTTCAACGGACACTTTTCAAACGGCTCTATATCCAACGGCTATATTCCAGGCCTATATATACCACCCCTTCTCACCTCTCTTCGTGGCCGCTCCGAGCGCGGCAACGCCTCCCTCGGCCCCAAGCCCCGAGCTGTGACAGCCTGGTTTTTGCTCTCTTCTCTTTGCCTGATTTTCATTTGGTTTGGTTTTGAAATTTGAAGTTTGAAATCTTTTCAAACGGACTTAAACACTTGGGTACCCCTTGACTTTCACCCAAGTGCCTCATTTCCCTCTCTAACTATCATTTCCTCTCTGGTTCACCTCAAAATAATTTTTTGAATATTTTTCTTAAATAAAAAATATTCATTTCCCTCTCTTAAACCCTAGCTAGCTCAATGTGCTCCAAAGCAACCCCAATTTTTCTTGCCCACAAAAATCTTAGAAAATTCCCAAATATTCTTTGAACCCTAGGGCACCTTACTGAGCAAAAATATTTCATCACTTTTTGGAATATTTTTGCTACAGAAAATATTTTCTGTTCTGGACAGAAATGGTGGTTTCTACAGCAACTACCATTTTACTTGCTCTATTGTGGCTGATTTTTCTTGTGCATCATCACCTTAGTAGATGATTGCTAACCTCCAAAGCCCAGCTCCCAACTCTCAGTAGTTTGACCACAGTAAGCTGTCAAAGTTACTGACCAGAAACTTACCAGGGAGTTGAAATCCATTCTACTGCGTCTGAGCTCAAACCAAAGCATGGTAACCTCTCAATCTACCATGAACTACACACCAGACATGAAGTTTAGGCTTAGGTCGATCTGGGGTCAGAGTTCACGCGGTGACCACACGTGTGCATGGTGCCAACCTACATGTCGCCGCGCTCTAAGTGCCGTCGAGCGCTCTGTTGCGCGCGTGCTCGTTTCCCCGACTGCCAAACCTTGCCAAACTTTGCCACGATCATCGTCCCGACCCTCTTAACTCCCTCCTGGCGCTCGCCGACACCGGAGCTCGCCGCAGCGAGCACAGGCGCGGTTCGGCCAACGCAACAGTGCGCTGCGCACTGTGTTCGTCGCCACCCTCTCGCCCCTGTGCTCGTCTCCGCTCGCCCATAGTGCCCGCGTGAGCTGCGTCGCCTTCCCCCTCGCTCACTGATGCCGTTCGTCGCCGGGCACCGTGTCTAGGTGTCCTCCGGCGGAGCCCGAACCCCCCCTCGTCGCTCGGCTATAAATAGAGCCCTCCCCAGCCTCCTCAAGTATCATCCACTCCTCACACACACACACACTCCACGATCTCGTAGAAAGCCGTAGCCCGGCCGGGGCAGGCCGCGGGCCGCCGTCCCTGAGCTCGAGCTCGCCGGCGATCCCCTCGGGTCGTCTCCGCGGCTCCAGCCCCTCCCAGGCTCGGGCCACCCTTCCAGGGCATCCGCCGTGCCTCGGTGGTGCCGTTCTGCCCGGTTGGAGCCCCTGGTGTCGCCTCTAGTCACCGTCGTCTTCAACTCCGGCGACCTCTGCGTTCTGTCGCCGCTGGAGAGGCCGTTTCCGATGCCGTCCGACCATGCCTAGCTAACCTACGGGTACGGACAGGTGCGCCTCCATCTTCTCTTTCGATCCCTCCCTCTAGTTCTGGCCAAGGAGCTCTCCTCGCCGGCGTGTGCTCCGGCGGAGCCGCGCCGCTCTCTGTTTCCCTCCTCCCCTCCCTCTCACCTAACTAGCGGGGCCCGCTAGTCAGCCATTCTGTACGTGCCCGAAGCGGTATGATTGGTGGTGCCTGCGAGGTTTTACGCCTTCGACGTCACCCCCAGTTCTGTTTATTTAAATTCAAAAATTCAATTCAATCCAGGGAGCTTCAAACAGCCAAAACTTTTTAACCATAAGTCCAAATGAATTGATTCTTTTTGCATTGTGTTCTTTATGAAGAAATTTAGCAGCTCACCAAAAATGAGAATTTTCTCTGCTGCCCAGATTTTCTGGTGAATTTTAGAAGGGTTCTTGATCTTTTCTTTTTATGTTTATAATTGCTTTCAGATAGTGAAGCTTTTCTTGAGGATCACCAGGAGGGTTGTGAACCTCATCTGCACTAAGGCAAGCCACAACAACATTTTCATGGTGCCATTACAATATTTGTGATTTTTCAACTTGAATTAATGGTTTAATCCATGCATTTAAATCACTAGAATATTATTTATATTCTGTGGGTTGCTTGTTTAAGTTGATATGACTAATTTACAGAAGTTTGAAGCTAACTAAGTTGGTTAAGTAACTAGAAGTAATATTTGTTATGAAGAAGTAATATGGTTATGGATATAAGTAATTATTTTGAGTATTTTCTTGGACGAGAAAAATGATAAATTTGCTAAGTAAAGATTCTGTTTAAAGTGATGATTAATCATAACTAGAGGAGTGTTATGAGTTGTTGATGTTTATGCTTAGTGTGGATATAGTTGACCCAGTTATTTCCATTGATATATGATGCACATGTTAGTGCTGCATTTCATGGATATTATGACACCGGTTACTTTCACTTTAAGTTGAACCTGATAATAACTCCACTTGAATATATCGTTGACCGGGTCATGGTGCCACTGAATTGAGTTTTCCCAGTGCAACCACATTTGCCTTTATGGGAAGGCCTTTAATCGGTCCGTTGTCATGCCTCTGGTTAGTGCCTCCAACGAGGGAAGGTTATGGGCATGCGGTACCCTGGCCCGGTAAGCAGACATAACCTTGTGTGCCCGTTGTTGTTATGGTACCTTGTCCCCGTTTGGGACCGTTTATGTTTTGCCACGACAGTGGCCGTTGGTGTCTTTGGTAGACATGGGGCCACCCAGGACTAGCCTAGTGGGGAGTGAGTCAGAGTGGCTGGGAGAGTGTCAAGGCAATGGAGGGGTTTCGTCGGAACGCCGTTGGTCCACCCGAATGGGAGTGCGAGGCCATGGGTTCCATGGTGTGGGTACAGTGCGCTACCTCTGCAGAGTGTATTCAATCCATCGATAGCCGAGTCCACGGTTACGGGCACGCTCGAAAGTAGGTCACACCATGGGTTAACGTTTAATTAATTTTGCACACTAAGGTATGAACTTTGCACTGTTGAGAGGATGATGGTGGGTAAATCATCTTGATGTTGGCGACCAAGTGTTGGTCATGGTTGTGATCGCCGGAAAGATCACCGTTTGGTTACGAGGTAACCCGATCAAAGACCACGAGGTTGGTCCGTTTGTGATCCAAGAATGATCACCGTTGGTAAGCAAGTCCGAGGGACTTATATCACAAGAGCATGATCACGACATGTATGATATGATGTTGCATTAGTAAATCAATCGGTTAAATATCATGATATTGTTTGTCATTATGTTTATGTTTGTTGTGAGCTTGCAAGTATATTCAATGTACTGACCTGGCGTGTCATGCCAGCTTTCAGGAAAGTCTCATTGGAAAGGAGTGATGTTCGATTGTAGATCGTGTCCACATCGGTGTCCTTGTGCTATGGAGTTCCGCTACGACGTTGTTCCGCTGCCGTGTAGTTGCTATTATCGAGCACCCTTTATGTTCACTAAATAATGTACATATTGTTCAGCCGCACCGTGTGTGCCGCTTGGCCTCGTCACCTGTTGTAATATGAACTATGATCCGCTAATATCAATAAAACGGTCTCCGGGCTGGCAATGCATGGTAAACCGGTTGCTCTGAGCCGGGGTGTCACAACGCTTGGTATCAGAGCCGCGCTGACTATAGGCCACTCTAGACTACGACGTGTTAACTGGACGTTAGTTACGAGTTTAAGTGGAGTGCCGGTAGCATTTGTAGCTGGTTGTTGCATTGTATGCACTCGTTTTATTTTTATGCTAAGTGCTAATGGTTGTGAGTGTAGATGGCTCTGGTGCCGTATCCGTGCCAGTTGCAGCTGATGCCGTACATGTCGCCGCATCTCCTTCGTAACGTGTGGTGTCGGCTGTACCCCCTCGGTGACGACCCAGTCTATCGTGTGTACCTGGATCGTCTAGCGGACTCAGTGTATGAGTATCATGCAGTGGTTACTCTGCGCACCAGTTTCGATTCCAGCACTTACACTCGTACCTCTCGAAGCGGTTTTGCTTCTACCGCTTCTCAGGCTGTGCAGTTTGCTGCATTCGAGGTCCTTGTCGAGCTCCGTTATAATGAGGTCCGGATGCAGAACCACCCAGGTTTCCACTACTATCCCTCTCTGCACGACAATGGTCGTGTTCGCTTTCCTATCATTGATCCGGAGTCTGATAGTGTTTCTAGCCACCTTTCTTGTTATATCACTGCTAGCTACCTTATGATCCGTGAGCTGGCTCGAGAGCTGACTCGTGCCCGTACTGCCTTAGCCGCTACTAGATCTTTTACTACTCCATCATCTACGGGATTTACTCCTTATGCTTCGTCCAGTTCTAGTTCACTTATTCCACCGGTTACTCCTCCGAGTAGCTTGGGAGCCTCGACCATGAATCCTCTTAGTGCTCCTGCTGAGTGGGTTTCACTTCTCACTACTCCCATAGCCCCGATGCTTCACCCTGCACCTGCCCCGGAGGGAGAGCCCTCGAGGCAGCATTGTCGTGTTACCTTTAACCTGGAGGTTTCAGTTAACGTCGTCAGTTCAGGATCGGGGTCTGCTTCAGGAGAGGACCCCGCAGCACTAGCAGAGCAGTAGAGCGTTTGAGTATCAACAGTTGTTAGGATGATGTACGGATGTAGTCATGATGCTCCGTTTCATGTATGAGAGTAGTTGAACCTGGCATGTTGTTTATCTTTCATGTATGAGGCTATGTATAATTATGTTGGAACTCTATTTTATTCGTTATGTTTTCTCCGCTATTTCGTTTTCTCTCGGGATTTGTTGCTGGCTTTTCCCCAATTTATTTTGGATGTTTCTCATCTCAGTTGCGTTGTCTTGGGGAAAATCCACTATAGGATGACGCGGGGAGGCAGCAGTAGCGACGCTCATGAGGATGCTCCTGTTCGTCGTTCCGCACGACAGGCAGGACACTCCCCCGAGCCGTACGTTCCACCACCGCCTCCACCGCCAAATCCTCCCTCCACTGAACAAATTCTGCGTATGTTTGAGGAAAGGAGGAATAATGATCTGATTGAAATATTAAGGAGTGTGCA